>NW_020438931.1:194183-237488 GCF_000699045.2 Agrilus planipennis
AATAAAAGAAATATAATTATATACATTAATTAAATTTTCATATGTAATTATTTAGTTTTGATTTCATTATTTAATTACAACTTGTGTGGTTGGCTTATTGAGTTCAAAAACAAATCAATGAATATGGGATTGTGTTTTCAAATATTTCATTGGTAAACACGGGTGTTTATATGAAAAAAGTTTAGAATGTCAAAGGTAAATTTTCACTGGTCAGGTTGCACGTAATCGGCTTACCAGTTTTACACTTTGTTTTTCAAATAGAATTGCAGGGAAGCTTAAATGTTACGATAAAACTAGGTTAGATTGCCATGCATTACCCATATCACAATCAAACATAGCTACACAAACTTTACAGTGTCCTTAGACTTCGGTTATTCACTTAAATTTACGACTCTTACACACACTTTTACATGTAAATAGCAACTATAAACATGACCGCAATAATAGAGGCCCCACGGAACCTCCTGACTCATGCATCTTTTCCCATCAAAAACTTAAGGTTATTAAGATTTAGGATTTGCTACCAATGAATTAAGAATAGCCTGAAATTGACTGAAAGTAACAAAAACAGGTACCACTCTGCATAACCATCGTCTAGGGGTAGGTCATAGACGAATAATTTGAAAACTTGAATTTTCAAAAGATAATGCTAAATTTTCCACTTCGAAATACTAAAACTTCCAAGTTCATTGATAGCGAAACTGCTTATGGCTACGAACTGCTAAGTTAGATGCATAAGCAATGCAGTGAATGTATAATCAGTTAGAGGTTGAGTTTTTTTGATAATACCCTGAACTCTGTTGTAATATCCTGACATATTACCTGCTCCATCGTAAGTCTACTCACTTGAGATTCGAAAGCACCCCCTGATAAATTGGTGTTGTTACGTCCATGACTTTAAATACTTAGCAGTTAAGGAACTTAAGGAGTTACACTGTTAAGAAATTAATGTTGCTCAAAAATTTGTAAATAAGTAACTGTACCAGACACATTTGCAAAACGCTGTTTAGTTTTAGTAATGAAACATAATAGACGCTAAATATTAGAAATAGGATGAAAAGTAAAAAAGGCTTTACCATTTTAAAGGTTCGTGATTTTTGACGGTTTCGGGAAAATGGTGAAACTGTCTTATTTTTTATCCAATTTTTTTTTATTTAGCGGCTATTCTGTTCCATTGTTGAGATTTAACAGCTTCACCAAATCAAATTTTGTAGATCTGTCTTATATAATTAGTTATTTACTATTTTTTAACAGTCCCGTTTCCTAACCTTCTCATATATGGTTGCTATGTTGGATATGATACAGCGAAAATTAAATTTCAACTTATTGTTAGCGGGGTAAGAAACAAATGTAATGTAAAAATGTTTTTTTTTTAAGCTGGGCTATTTTTCCAATGAAAATTAATCTCCTCTTCGTTTTATCAGTAAAAGTTGGTTTTTGGACAATACATATTTGTTCTGAAAAATGGATAAATAATTCTCTGTTTCTAATTGTTCCTACATAACAAAAATATCAACAGTAATAAAAAGTAGTTATATTTAAATTGTCATTTTTAAACCCTAAACAGTTCCTATACAGTGTACCCTTTATCGTAGTTTTATATACGTGTACGTTATAGATTTCAGCTACAAAGTACTTCCTTTTTAATATTCCTTTGAAAATATACACGGCTGTCCTCAGATATATTCACCACCCTTTATCGTAATCTAGACTATTCGCGCTAACAAAACAAAGCAAATGTTACTATACCTATACATTGTAAAATGTTAGGTTTTACTTTGATAAATATGCAAGAAGTACTTTATGCGTAGAATATCGAATTGAAGAGGAAATTCAAAAGAATTCTTTGTTGCTGTTCTGAAAAGAAAATGGAAAAGTTTCTGTTTTGTACGAATACTATTAGCCAAATATGAATAGTTGGGTGATGGGGGATGCGGAAAGGGTGAAAAACTCGCACACCAATATACATGTGTTGCCTATTTATTAATCAGTATGTATACCTATTCCGGTTCTATTGTCTTGTAAAACATAAAAAATTGTTCATTATTATTATCTAAATGACATTTTGACGCTAATTATTAAAAAATGTACCTATACTTAAGAACGTTTAAGTTTTTGATCAAAACTGCCAGACGCGGATCACGATTTCGATCTTTTTAGATCTCATCAACGCGCTGTAGGCAGTTTCGATAAATTATTAACCAAACCGAGGAAGCTTCAAAAGAATAAGTTTATGTAATATTCAAATACATGCAGTGTATCGCCATCTGGTGGGTATTTGCTGCTACTGAAGTATTTTATATGTTAGACAAGGTATTACTAATATATATATTTTAACTTGTCTAACTAAATCAACGTTATAGGCACGTAAGCCAATTACTTATAGATGACGAAACAGACTAAAAATAGGTGTTTATATATTAAGTATCCTAACTGAGATATTATAAAAATATAAGGGGCGAGAAGGATTTGCTATCTAGTAGTAGGAGAATAAGAGGACTAAAGGTATGTCTCAGGTCAGGTCCCACCTTAGGAGGAATGACGCATTATTTAGAAACATATTAAAAGTAGAAAAGGGAGTAAGAAACGGGGAGGAAGATACCATTCTTTCTATTGATCCTACCATTAATTTTTCAATTCTTTTCTCTGTCTCTGATGCCTCACATAATGACATTACGTATTCTGCTGTTTTTCGTGTTCTTCACATAGTCTGCATATCTTTTCGCTGCTTTCTAGTCAATATCTGGATTCTTTCCATTTGTTTTCTGTTCTAAATGTACTATTTTTATGTTCTTTATTTTTCCTTTTGTTATTGACATAATCTGGAAGTTCTTCTTGTCTCCATTGTAAATACTTTTTTGCGTATCTCCATTTGTTTATTCTTTCTTTCTTTTCTTCTTCTATTTTCTTCTTTTTCTACTCCTTAATTATGTTTTCTCCCATTTCTTCTCTTAATCTTACATCCGTTATAACTTTTCTTATTTCTGCATAAAAGTCTGTTCTCTCTTTTCCCCATTTTGTTCTTTCCCAATCTTTGCTGATCATGATTTTTCTGCATTATTTCAAGATTATGTTCTTTATCTTTCATTACATTCTCTTCATATTTCATAAATCTTACGGCAGCTTTTATCTGGACCTCTTTTACCTTTGTTTCCTCTCTCACTATATATGCATTTCCCTGGATCTAATATATTCTTCAGATGTCTTTCTTGTACCATTTGGATTTCTTTTCTTTTTTTGCTTATATATTTCCACCGCATATAACAGAATACTTTTCACCGTAACATTAAATATTCGTATCCTCTCAATAAAATCTCTTCCGAATTTCCTATCACATATGCTCCATATTTGTATCATGGCTACTACCACCCATTTGCACATGTCTTTTATATGTGCTGCTTCCCCTTTATGTTACGCTATTAGTTGGAAAATGGATACAAAGGCAAATATTTTTTTGACAAAATACGATGCTAGAAATTGTGTTTCATTCAACATTTCCATTCAAAATTTTTGCGTAAATAATTATTATAACCAAAAATAATACTTATGTATAATTAATAAACAGTTAATAAAGTTAAAAATGACCCTTATAAAGATAAAGGTTGTATTATTTCTATATTAACTATGTAGTTTTCTACGTGTTTAAAATTGACTTTATTGGTAGGTACCAGAACGGATAAGGGCTATGAACTCCAGCATAAAGTTGTTGCTAATTGTGAGAGAGCCAGTGACTCGGGCTATCTCCGATTATACTCAGTTGCGAAGCCACGCGGCAACGGCCCCTTCTTTCACTTTCGGCACGAGTTCACCCCAACGATCCTTTCAACAATTGGCTCTTCATTCTAACGGGTCCATAAATGAAGCTTACCGGCCACTAGCAATTTCCGTTTATCACAACTACATTCATCGTTGGCTCGAGACTTTCCCAAGAGAACAGGTAATTTCGATATAATTTTGCGTGCATACATAGATATAGATACATGCATACATTTATACATATTTTAGTAATTGAAAACATTATCAGATGAGTATAGCTCTAACGAAACCTTACAGCTATAAAATAGTCAATTTGAAATTGCGAATATCATAGGTATTTAAATCATTAGGTTGCGTCTCCATTATTGATTCAATTTGTTCAATAATTATGCAGCAAAGCATTTGAACTCCAGCGAAAGCTAATCAATTTTGTTTGTATCTAATTTTTGTCAGTGGGGTGATTTACCTGCAAAGATTATTTTTCTGCTTTAGCATCTGTTATAATATTTTTCTATGGTAAACGAATATTTCTCGTTGAATGTATTTTTCATAAAGTTTATTATCTAAAAACTCTCAATACTTAATATGTCTTGAATGAAAAGTAACTTATAATGTTCTGAATTTTCCACAACGAATGGGAACCCATTTCATCTGTTTCCGATTTATAGGTAGGTATATTTATTTCTGGATATCCTGCAAATGCAAACTTTGACTTACGTTAGTCAAACAGTAATTTAACATGCACGATTTTATACATGTATGTATATGTATTATCCTGGATTTGCTCGTACTAATGTTGATACAGTTGTATGCCATATTATACATACTATACCTTTACGAATTTGATTCGAGTATGAAGGCAACGTAAACTTTCGTCTTTGAAAGATTCCTTTTAAGAATTACATAAAGGTTCTTTCAAAACCGAAGCCAATACCTGATTATGTTTCCGTAAACGTCTATGTCAGTAAGATATTTATCGTTTACGTACAACGCTGACTTTTATAATGAATTATAATTAATAGCTTCTAATTTTATTAATAACTCAACAGTTTGGGTCGCTGCCGTATCATCTAAGTAAAATAAATGCAGATTGTATCTAAACGTTGTAGAAAAACTTGACTGATAACATTATCTTAAAGTCGACCACAGTTTAAAATTTTAAAAAGGGATTATCCAAAATTATTGCTCCTTGATTCCGATATTTATAAGATGAAAAATCACATTTGCCAGGCGTCTCGTGATATAAACATCAATTTAAAACTGCAATTTTAATTACTACTTTTGTTTAGATCCTGATAGTCAACGGTGATCTACTGATCGAAGATCCTCTATCTCAGATACAAAGGATCGAGGATTTTCTAGGATTAGAGTCGAAGATCAGTACACACAATTTCTATTTCAACGAGACCAAAGGTTTCTTCTGCTTGCGAAACGAGACTTCAGATAGGTGCCTGAGGGAGACGAAGGGCCGAAAGCATCCCCGAGTAGACCCTCTCGTCATATCCAAGTTACGTAGGTATTTTGCCGAACACAACCAAAAGTTCTACGAGTTAGTTGGAGAGGATATGGGCTGGCCCGAGGAGTAAGGCTGACATTAAACTTTGACTTCTTGTTATGTTATTACTAAAACTTCATACAACTTACATAGTAGGCATATGCTCCGGGTTGACCGTTCCAAACTCATAACGAAGCGGCATTGCACTTTCTACACACATAGCTAACATTTACATACATTACGTTACATTCCATTGCTGAATAAAAAGGCAAACTGCAATAGTCTCTTTACAACAGACATCAACAAAAATGATACAGACAAGGAGGTGAATTGTAAGCTGCTATTTTATTTTTTGTCATTTTCGGTGTATTAAGTACAAAAAATTATACTTTCTGTGTAAATTGTTAGAATCAAATAAACATTTTATTTACAAGATTGTTAGCAATACTTACATCAGAATATAATCACTGAATATTCGAAAATGAATCGAAGATGCACCGAAAATGACAAACACTGATAATAATGTGTCGTTTTTTCGGGATTTTTCATTAGTGTATCATGGGATAAAGACCTATTTGTTTAAATTTTATTCGGGGGTTCGTACCTTATAGTGTGTGGTATTTAGAATGACCAAACATCAAACCTCATTGGAAACAACAAAGTACAAATCTTAGGAATTTTTATTATTTTAGCGAATAAAAAGTACTAATTGTTCTATTTTTTTACAGATGCCAAGTAGTTATTAGTTACTTAACATACCAAATTTACTTAAAAGCATATCTCATATGGGTTCAAGTGCCAAACGGTTGTCTCATAATTATTTCTTCGACAAATAGGTCAGGTTAGGTTAGGTTAAATACTACAACGGGTTGCATTAATGCTTGATAAACATTTTGATCTATAATGATTTTGCATATTATTAAATTTATTGCGACAAATTCCGAATTTATTTTTGAACAAAAATACTTAATAATTGATATTTTTATATTTGTGAAATATCAATACTTAACGGCGAAGCAATTTTGTAAATGTTCTCTTTTCTAATATAAAAGGGTGAACGGGGTTTAACAATTAACCTTACGGCGTCTTGCCTTGGGGTAGCGGATCAAAAATTAAGGAAATTGGCTGGTACCTAAATGATAAGGAGGGAAATTGATGGCTCGTTTATCCTTATACATATTAAGTACCACAGGGCAAAACTGAGGTACGCATATATACTATTTTTTACTTAATTTTTTGCTACATGTCCCGTCAATATAACATGCAAGTAGCAACGGATTATTTATTATACTAACGACAGTTTAGAATAGGAACTTAATCCATTGAATATAATCGATTTAACATCATTTAAAAGAGTTCATAAACATTTTAATATTCGATGCAGAAATGAAGTCGCATGAAAAGTTAGGAGTAAGATAAGTCGTCTAACTGTACACGTTTATATGTATATATATCAAAAACCGCTTTTACACCTCTACTGAAACTTCGATTGAAATTATAAAAGTTGTAGGAAGTGCATGTCTCGAATGTAGTTTTATTTAAATAAGAATGGGAAGGCATAATGTACATTTAAAAATTTATTGCCGTCAGCAAGGTTTGGAATAGAAAGTTTTTAAATAGATTATTTAATAAACGAAAATTTTACGTTCAAGAAAATGACGTTTCCAGAATTTATGTTTTTATCAAATACCAACAGTTCGTTGGAAGCGACTTTTTATTCCAACATCGCAAGCTGTAAAGTGTCTAATTAAAAAAGTTGTATTTGTCGATCTGAAGATTATTTCGTTCGTTTGCAGTTATAAAATTTGTATTTGATTTATCCAGCCTTACACCTCGTGACCATGAATTGCTAAATATAAAAACATATTTACTTTAAAATTAGATCTTGTAAACTGCGGGACAAAACCCACGAAACTGCACATAATTTTGCCTGTTGCAAGTACAAGCAATTGTAACTACACCACAGATTTTTTATATAAGCTTTTACCATAATTTTAACGTAGATAAATAGTTGAAAATTTTCGTCCATTTTTAATGAGGCTGGAACCAGAAATGATTGTGTCAAATAATTGTTTTTTCGGAATGAAAAGTACCCAAAACGTACAATTATTAATTTTTCTTCAGTCATTAGTGTTGACATGAACAAGAAGCATTAAACGCCAACGTCAACCTAATTGATTTGAAAATTACATTTTATTAATATCACTGTTATCTATTTCTTATCCCGATTTTGGAACCAAAATAAGGAACTACACCTACTGTCGCAATTTAGCTATAAACGCGTAATTCCATTACCTGTTAGATTTTTACTCTCATCGAGAGAAAAGAATTGCAGTAATTTCAAAAATAGGGAACAAACTCCAGCTAAATTGATCCTAATGAAATTGACGATATTAGTATACATTTACGTCATTTGGTAGTACCTAGTACCATTTATAAAATCCAGAATACCAGATTATAAATTGAAAGAAAACAATTAGTGTTGGCGTTGGCTATAAAACATTGATTTTAAGCTATTTCGAACACAATTAATTTCTGGCAGTCCTAGTTGATTAAACGCTTGCAATATTTTTTTTTTAATTATAGAAAAGAACTTTTAAATGAATGAAAGTTGAGGCTTTATCTTTTAAGCACTACGGAATGAAGGATATATTCGTAATATAATAAAAAGGAAAACAAAAGTAACGATACATATCAGATGATGCCATTAAATGAATACTATAGTAAGTAACTAAAGTATAGGTGTACCTTATAAACCGAAACTAAACATATCAAATACTGTGAGGAATGATCTTAACCCGGAAATGGTTGGATCACATTGGTCAGTGCCTTTAGGTTTAATGTATATCGTAATCCATATTGGAAGTTGTTTGCAGGCCATATTTTTTTACGCCACTCATATTTCTTTCCTTGTGCAATTTCACGCTATTATACAAAGCTTTATGAATGCATACATATAGTTACCAATTTATTATCTATTATCTCGTTTCCACTTCTGTTTTTGTTTTTTAACATATATTTTATGATAACAATGAGGGTACGTGATACTTTTAAAAATCTTATTTCAAACAGAAGAAAAATAGGAGGAAGTTGATTCTGAATCGTGAAATATTTTGTGAATTTATTTATACATTAGTACATACCCGAGTAAAAATAAAAAGAATTATAACACCATCGAATAAATCGACTCAATATATCTGAAATGACGTAAATGACCGAAACAGTTTCTACAAATTAGACGAAAATTTAAATTCTAAAATTATAGCCAAAATACTACCCTTTGAAGCTGTAAAACAGCTCCAAACTAGCACCACATTAACGAAGATCCGAAAGAACCCTCAAACAGCGTCTCGCCAAAAAACATACTATAATAGCACCAAAACAGCATCACATACAAAATCATCTACAAGCAGCACAAAGTTATTATGAAAATAGCAATAATAGTCACTTTAATAATAATGAGGGTATATGAATATATATCTATATACATGTATATATTTATATATATTCGAATTTTAGTATACCTTTGCTGTTTCGGCGCTTTTTTAGAATAAAAGCATCGTCCTTTCGGTGGTATTTCAGTAGCTTTCTGGAAAGCAATCCGTGCTGTATCCGTGCTCTTTTCGTACTAAATGCAGTACTGTTTCAGTACTCCATTCTTACACAATCGGCGGTTCAGTCCTGCAAACGGACCTTTTCCGGTAATATTTTAGAGAAATTTATGGAGCTAGTTTGGTTGTAATTCGGTGGAGTGAAATTGAAAACAATAAGTTTTATTTGGGTAGTTGAAAATTGAGTACATTATTTAATTACAACTTGTGTGGTTGGCTTATTGAGTTCAAAAACAAATCAATGAATATGGGATTGTGTTTTCAAATATTTCATTGGTAAACACGGGTGTTTATATGAAAAAAGTTTAGAATGTCAAAGGTAAATTTTCACTGGTCAGGTTGCACGTAATCGGCTTACCAGTTTTACACTTTGTTTTTCAAATAGAATTGCAGGGAAGCTTAAATGTTACGATAAAACTAGGTTAGATTGCCATGCATTACCCATATCACAATCAAACATAGCTACACAAACTTTACAGTGTCCTTAGACTTCGGTTATTCACTTAAATTTACGACTCTTACACACACTTTTACATGTAAATAGCAACTATAAACATGACCGCAATAATAGAGGCCCCACGGAACCTCCTGACTCATGCATCTTTTCCCATCAAAAACTTAAGGTTATTAAGATTTAGGATTTGCTACCAATGAATTAAGAATAGCCTGAAATTGACTGAAAGTAACAAAAACAGGTACCACTCTGCATAACCATCGTCTAGGGGTAGGTCATAGACGAATAATTTGAAAACTTGAATTTTCAAAAGATAATGCTAAATTTTCCACTTCGAAATACTAAAACTTCCAAGTTCATTGATAGCGAAACTGCTTATGGCTACGAACTGCTAAGTTAGATGCATAAGCAATGCAGTGAATGTATAATCAGTTAGAGGTTGAGTTTTTTTGATAATACCCTGAACTCTGTTGTAATATCCTGACATATTACCTGCTCCATCGTAAGTCTACTCACTTGAGATTCGAAAGCACCCCCTGATAAATTGGTGTTGTTACGTCCATGACTTTAAATACTTAGCAGTTAAGGAACTTAAGGAGTTACACTGTTAAGAAATTAATGTTGCTCAAAAATTTGTAAATAAGTAACTGTACCAGACACATTTGCAAAACGCTGTTTAGTTTTAGTAATGAAACATAATAGACGCTAAATATTAGAAATAGGATGAAAAGTAAAAAAGGCTTTACCATTTTAAAGGTTCGTGATTTTTGACGGTTTCGGGAAAATGGTGAAACTGTCTTATTTTTTATCCAATTTTTTTTTATTTAGCGGCTATTCTGTTCCATTGTTGAGATTTAACAGCTTCACCAAATCAAATTTTGTAGATCTGTCTTATATAATTAGTTATTTACTATTTTTTAACAGTCCCGTTTCCTAACCTTCTCATATATGGTTGCTATGTTGGATATGATACAGCGAAAATTAAATTTCAACTTATTGTTAGCGGGGTAAGAAACAAATGTAATNATAAATTAAATAATATATAGTTATGGTTAATAGTTATAAGACTCCAAAGCGTTACAATTAACAAATACATATCAAAATGTCCTGTGAAAACAAATATTAGCCAATAATACCTACATATGCAATTGTGGATGTGTGTTGATAGTTATTATCTATTAAAAATGAAAACGTAAATTTTATTCTTTATCGTTTTAATATTAGATTTTACGATTTTTGCTTGAATAGCATAATGATAGTGATAGTGTTTTGTGTTGTAAGAGATAGTAGGGGACTCACTCTCCGTTTATTTTTAAATGAGGGTGTCACAGAAATATGTGATTATAAGTCTACAACGGTCAACTCTAGAAAGTCAGTCAGCAAACAAAAAAGTCATTAAACACGATGTCCGAATTTGATCTGTTTCTAAGATATTTTACTTCAAAGCCTCTAAAGTCCTTTAATTGTGATTACTGAGTTTAATAAACAGCGGCTATCAAACAGTAAGGCTAAGCGCGCACTACAACTAAATTGTTCAACGACACTATGGTCGCAGTTTAGTCAGCCACATCATGATTAAAATAACTGTATTTTTTTTACTTTTGTTGTTTACAAGGCTGATTTTCTTTCAACTTTTCTTTGGTAAAATCTGCTTCTCCACCCATGATGGCCACTCCGGATCGTCATTATAACTAATAATAATTATTATTTTAAAATTACAAAAATATAAACTCAACCATTCTGTCGTCAGGTGCGCGCACAGATGGTGCTGTCTTATGCAGTAGGTCTATCAGCCAACTGTTTAGTTATGATAAGACTCAATCGAAAAGTTTGTGAACTGTTATGCAGGTTAATGGGCGCGTATTCGTATATTACCATTGACTTAACATAACCGACTAAACTGTTGGACGACAAAACAGTCCTAGTGCGCTCTTAGCCCAATAGAAGGTTTATATTTACTAAGAAATGGTAGTGTCGTGCGTGTTGTTTTCAGAATTGGGTAATAATCACCTAAATTTGAGCACACTAAAGAAAGGTTCTCTACACTCTAAGGACTATGTCCATGGTCCAGTAACATTCGCTATCTCAAGTGATCATTTTATCCAATAAAACTTACCACCGCAAAAGTGCTTCTAAATCATATTTGAAATCAGCGTACCAAAAACACGGGACATAATACTTTTCTGAAGTGGCCGCAATGGGCCCAAAACTGGCACCCTCCTTTACCATAAACTCTATACGATTTATTTGCTGAATTGTTGGAAATGTCCTCTCGTTTTACATGATTATAAATAAATATATATATATAGTACCTACCTATCGTACCTGTCTGTTAATTTTGTGAAACGGAGAGTTGTTCTTATTGTTGTTGTTAATTGTTAGTGAATTTATGGTTGTAGATGTGGTGTTCTTTCCTTGTGAGTATGTTACCTAAACGTCATAAATAACTAAAAATTCTAGTTCTTTTTCACTAGCTTCCTTACGCCATTTATATACATATATATATTAATCTTGGGCTGTGTCCGTTAAAGAGGTGTTCAAGAAAGGTCTTGTACATTAAAGCAACAATAGCACTTCAGTAACGCAATTCGTACTGCATTCACTTAAGATTAAGTATCTAGTTATTGCAATTATTTAGAAAGATACAAGTTCTTCGGGGATTAAAATATTTTCACTTATTTTATTATGTAAGATATCAGCAGAATATTTGCAAGAACAATGTTACCTAAACTATTATTTACACAAGCGGTTGTATTTGGTTTTTCGTCTCCTTGCGACTTGTAAAGCGTTAAGTATTGTAATAGTCAATACACGCTATGCGTGGATTGCCGCTGCGCTGTACGCGCCGTCTAGTAGCACCTTAAAATATTATTAATATTTATCTTCTGTTTTCTTAAACATTACCTAAAAATTTATCCAAGCAAGAGCTACATGTGCTATTTTTATACCCTAATGTACAGGTCGTTTTTAAGCACTGACTAGGATAATCACGTAATAAATGTAATAAAATTTTACCTACAAATTTATCCTATACTATTATATATAATTTTATTTGATATACTTAGCAGTATTAGTAGGTTAAAATAGCGTATCATGTAAGAATTTCACTAGTCCTTCTATTACTTACCGAAAATATTGTTAATTATCTAGTAGACTTAATAGTGTAAAATAATTTACCGTCTTAAATCACCATAAGGTACTTTTAAACCATCAAACATAAAATGCTTCTATTCATAATTAAAACATCAAGAATATGAAACCATCTTGTAATGAACAGTTTGGATACATTTTATGCACCTATTTAGTAAAATGAATAGATAAACCCATATTAATTAGGATGATATGTTAAATATTTTACTGAATTGCAGACTACATTTCAAAAAGCAAGTAATTATAAACGACACATATTAATGGAACATAGTTAAATCCCTTGTTTAGATAAAGGATATCTATAATAACTAAAAAGTGAAAATGATAACTTTGTACGTAAATTGATATTCTTGAAACTATTATCTACATTTTGTGTCACAGTCTTTTGAATTTTTTATTTGTAGATTATTTGTAAATTGTAACATGGTTTTGTCTATTCATAAAATTTATCAAAAATCCCTTTCATTATGATAATATATCCCCTATATGACGTCTAACATTTTCATCTTTAACGGGACCGATAAATACAATTTATTTTTCTCAAACTGAAGAAAACTGTAATGTAAAACTTGACAGAAAATTTTGAAGATAAATAGTAGTTCTTACCATCCAATCATTGCTCTTCTCTTTTAGCTTAATTGTTTAGATATTCTAAACTTTGTTTTAAATGTGAAAGATTGTTGTTGATATTTTGATAAAGTTTAAAATAACTTAGGGGAAGTACACTGTTGATTAAGAGCACCATCTAATTAATCAGATTTTATGTCTGTCTTTGCTTTAATTATATTAGTAACGTTGGAACTAAAAATCAGCTGTAGAAATGGTCCAGAAAATAAAAGTATAAAGAGAGGTGCCAGACAAGGCGTTAATGTTTTTAAAAGCAATAAAGAAACTTTATGGGTACCTTTTTATAATTTTCTAAATTTTTATCGGACAGTTTAGAACAACTTTTGTAATGATTGTAAAGTTCTTAAATAAATGTTTAAATTGTTTCATTTGATGTTTTATTTCATATAATAATAAGCAACAACCCTTTACGAATGTTAGACTTTCCATAAAACAAAACTACTTCAACATGTCAAAATTTCACATTAATTGGATGCAACTGCCAAAGTCTACTTGCTGTATGGATGGCGGTCAGAACTAGTTGTGTGGTTGAGACGGTTGATAAGGGTAAATGTTAGTGAAATAGTCAACAACTACACTAGTTACCATAAAAGATTCTTTCACACCACCCAAAGAGTTTATTATTTGGTGCAAATTGCCTTAAATTCGATTAAGATACTTATATTTAAACAATTGAATAACATTTATGCGCCGAAAGCTGTAATAGTCTAAATTATGTTTGAATATAATTACACTCAATGCAAATGAGGATGACATTGGTTTTGGTAAAGATTTATCATCTTTTGAGAAGTAGTACAAATGTAAAAAATTATACAATTTAAAGCTGAAACAATTTTTTGAGAAATACTACAATGTTATTAACCAAAATATGAATGAAAATGCATCGATTCCCTAATGTCCTATTCATTTTTTCTTCTTCTTTTTGTCCTTTCCCTTTCCCTTTCCTTTTTTACCTAGAACTTTATCCAAGTCAACTTTAACCCAATTCTCAAATATGCTCTTATAAAATTCATCGGTCCCTCCATCTTTTAATGGGAACATAAATCGCTTTTGCTCGAGCTCCTGTTCTAATAACATCAACCTTTCTAGCGCTAATCTCTCCTCCTCTTTTCTTTGTCTTTCTAATTCTTTCAACTGTTCTTTTGTTAATTTGGCAGGCTTTTGTTTTTTAGGCTTTTCCTTCTTACCCTTCTTTCCTTTCTTATCCTTTTTCCCTTTCTTACCCTTATCTTTCTTTCCTTTTTTCGGCTTTTTTTCTTTCTTTTCTTTGGGTTTTTCGTCCCTTGGGATAAAAGCCTCCTCTTTGTTTATTTTCGGGATCCTCCACACATTGTTCAATCTTTGTGTGATGAAGACTGGAGTTGCTTTAAATGCTAATGCAATCAACGAAAACTGGAATTTATTGTAGAAACTTAAAAATATTAATAATACATATTAAACGCGACGAAATAATCTACTTTATAGTATCTAGACGACTTACTAATCAAAAACGAAATTAATAACTGCCCACATTACAATGAAGTTGAATAATTTTCGACGATATTTTTCTTGGGTTTCTTTCTTCGCTTTGTCAAGAAAACTGAACCAATTATCTTTATCTTCTATTTCCGATTCGTCTCCTTCTTCTTCCTCCTCTTCATTAAGTTCTTCCGTTACCGTTTCGCTTGATGGTATCCAACCCTTCTCCGAATCATCCATATCTTTCAGCCGTTGCTCCCAAAGCTGCTGAAAGATCATTTTTTTCATAATAGCTTCATCATCCAATTCTTCTTCAGCAACTGCACTATCTATTATTTCTTGGGGGACATTTACTGGTATTTTATCCCTATCTTCTTCACTTTCCTAAGAGATTGAAATTATTTTTGGATGTCCATTTGTCAAGGTAAGTTATAAAATAAGGAAATTTTATGCTAGTGCTCTTGTCTAGTTAAAAAAGACATACCAAGGTCTTTCTTTTAAATAAAGAAGAAGGACAGGTATCTTCTTCTCTAGGAGTCCTCGAAAACTCAGATACCGTTAAAACTTCGAAATGGTCTTAAAAATTATTCATTAACTATTACATTTCGTTCTAATTCATTCCGCACTTACCATCCACTTGAACAACATCACACTCTAAAATATAAAAACTTGTTAACATGATTTATCGCGTTTTAAATTCACGTAAGTCGAACCTTCCTCTTCTACAAATTCGAATTTGCCTTCATCGGAAACTTCTTGTTTAATAATTTCACTTTTGTTGTCCTCAGAAGCAAGTGGAACTCTAGGCTTTTTAATTTTCTTTCCGGTATCAGGGGACACTAATGAGAGACTACTTTCTACGGTAATAGAATCGAATCTGTCGCCTCCTTTATCTGAACTTATTTTCGAAGATATATCTCTAGAAATTTCACTTCGCTCGGTGGTCATGCTGTACGTCGTTGAAGGAGACAATTTATCTAAAATGCGTTATAATAAGATGCAATGTCTCCAACAGCAATTGATTAGTACATTCATTAAAACTAAACGTCTTTTTCGGAAGTGGAAAATGTGAGCTAGCTTCTTCTGGGTCCTCGTTGTTTTGTATTTCTAAGACGCTTTTTATTTCTGCTACTTTTTCATTCAATCCGGAAAACGTCCTACTACTTTTTCCATCGTCTTCCTTTACAGAAGAAATCCAACTTCTCTCTTCGGTATTATCATCTGATATTAATTGAAACACCTGTTCTGGAGGTGGCAATTCTTCTTGTTCTTCATCGATTATTTCACCAACAATTAACACGATTTCGGCAAAAGCGCGAAAGAAATTTTTGCGAGAAAAGTTCACTGTTGGGCCTGAATAACAAGAATAAATTATAAATACTAGGAGAAATTATCGAAGTAAGGCTCCGAAATAAAAATTGTGTCTGTAAAAGGTGGATCTGTAGACTTTAAAAAAAATCGGTTGTCTGTAAAGTCAGTTTACTGACGATAGTTGAACGTGACAACGTCATAAGAAAATACTGATGGAATGGTTTCATTTTTCAAAAGAAAATTTTAATTTTATTTATTTGATAGATATTTTGTATGGATATAGAGAAGGAGGTAAATGGAAATGTATTATTGTATAGCAGCTGTCCACGTGGACGCATCGCTCACTCAAGTAGGAGAGAGACAGATGTCGAACGCTGCCGAACGCGGAGGCCGATTGTGCCTCTTTGTCGCTCGTTCCGCGCTCTCGCTTGCACTTCAAGCCTTAAATGGAACGCCTCAGAGCGAGGTAACGCCGCATGAGTCATGTTTTTTCGTGCGTGCTCCATCGAATTATAAGACGTTGTCACGTCAAAATCACATTAACTTTCTTACTTCGTATAAGCTTAAACATGTAAAGAATCCATTCCAAGATTCTTTTTTGTATGTCGACAGGAAATCTGAAATCATCCTGCGATCTCCACAAGCAGTCTGTTACTATATCCAAGAACCAGAATTGCAAATGATTTCGCTTATAGTCAGTGCAATTGAAGAAATCTCCTAACAGTTCGATGCTACTTTTTACTCCAATTTCTCTAATAATGGGAACTTCTAACTCATTTATACTTGGAAATTCAGACGGTAGTGTTTCTATGGGAAAATTGAACATAAATTCCGATTTCGGTGTACTCGAAGGGACGTCAGGTCGAGATTGACCCTCCCATATTTGCAACAATTTCAAACCAGTTTCACTCAAGCATCTTCCAACTGGGATTACCTCTTCAACAGCAACGCTATTTTCGACTGTGGTCGACATATTTTATTACTTCCAAATCGATTTGATAAAGTTGCTTACTAATTTTGACATATATTTAACTCAAATTCCTTTCAAAATTCAAACTGGAAACTAGTACTCCTTGGATATTTTTTAGTATCAATACAAACATTGCGACATTTAGTAAACAGTTTTGTTTCGTTTCTTATTATTCAATAAAGTTTTGCAATGCATTTTTTAGCATTATGTGGTCACATATTGACGAAAAGGATGTGGAATGATAGGAGATAGTATGGTATTTCCACTTACTGTACAAACTGCATCTCTATCGCAGGATACAGGATAAACATTATTGTTTTAATACTTTTAATAATATTTTTCGCATTTTTCTTTACTTTATGTTGCACATGTCGCCAGAGAAATCTCGATAATTCCCATTCCACTTTAAACTGCGGAATTGCATTACAGATAATAGAATCGCGTCCCCGCTGGAAAATTGCAACACGTTGGTGTCTGTGCTCCACATGTATATCTATCGTGTACATATAAATGTATAGGTTCACATATGTATGTATATTTTTCTGCTCGGTCGCATATAGGTGCATGTGTGTGTACATATATGTGTATGTGTATGTGTACATACGTGAAAACACCGTACATAATCGCGCTACTAGTTTGGTTCCTCGTCACGATGCTCTTCCGCTGACAGTTTTCGAAAATATCATGTCATATCTGGCTTCAGAACGTGTTCTTTTTCGTGGAAAGACACGAAACTACTGAAATTCGACGAGAATGGCATTGCTACTCAAAATGACGATAGAAAATGCAAGTTAAGGGCATATTACATAAGTACCTATACCAGACATGTTTTAATGACATTTATAATAGAAATAGAGAATTGGAAACTGTAGTATTCTTCGAATAAAAGAAGTAAAGAGAGACTTGTCTCAATTGTCACAATGAATTTTTTTGGGAGGGCACGTGTTTTACCAACCGTTATCAACGCAAGACTGTGTTACGTATACCTAACATTTTTTCCTACAAAGATTGACCTATTCGTTATAATTTTTTAGTAAAATGCCAAGCATTCGCGTATAAAATATCTTCAATGTTTTCAGAAACAGACAGTCAATGCTATGCTAGCGGAAGTCACGAAAAAAGAAAGAAATGTTACGCTTTAACATTATACAATTGAACAAAAACTGAAGATAAATACTATGAATTAAAAGAGGAACTTTAGTAATTAGAACGAAGGTACCTAGAACTAGAACTGTTGATAGTTTATATGTTACCGGAAGTAAATGAAATCTAGGAATTGTATATAGAATTCTTAGGAAATGTATACAATTCCAAGGCTATTTAAGAAATGTATACGTTTCTCAGAACATGTGTGTATTAAAAATCTTTGAAATAATATTTTTTACATTTCCTAAACAGTCTCAGAATTGCATACATTTCCTAGGAATTGTATACAACTCCTAGATTTCATACATTTTCGGTAACATATAATATTAGGAAAACTGTTGAGGAGGAACTAGAAGTATTTCAATAAAATCGAAATTCAATAAAAAGGTAAACTATTTTTCAAAATAATCCTACAACATAGAAATAAGTTTTTATCACAAAAATGACAAACACTATCACCATATTATTCTTATCGTTAGTCTTCCTTAAGTAATCCAGATTTTGTTAGTCTTACCTTACACATTTTCGAGTTTTGGTCTCAAACACTTATTAAAGTCACTTACATGTATACATATATCTACAATAAATCATTGTTTCCTTAATAGAAGATTTAAAAACAAAAACTACTTCAAATCAGCTGAATGATTGTGGACTTGCTATTGGATAAGCAAAATATGAATTAAGTAAACTACTAAACGGAATGAGCCAAAATACTTTCGTTGAATAATATAGAAATAGTTGAAGTTCCGGTTTACATATCCTCAGCAATAAAACGGAATCCTTATGCTATCATTTTGCTATTCGTCCTTCTATCTGCCTGTCTGTTTGTCTGTTAAATGTATCACTAATCATGAAAACATAATAGAGCATTTCTAGCTGAGCTATATATAGAGCTTTTATTAGACGAAAGAAAAATATGCTGCAAACTGAGAAAAATATGTGAAAACTATAAATTCCAGATTTATGTAATAGCGAAAATAATCAGAAAGGAGAAAATACATATAGGTAACAAAAAACTTAAATTGTTGCACTTAGTAATTTGTAGAATTGCATGTTAACGTTATGCATAAGGGATGAAAATTAGGGCGTTATTGTTTGTCACGCGATTCATTCGTGCATATTTTTATAAACTGCAGAGGCATTTATACACTGGTAAATTTTAACATGCAATCTGGTAAATCATTCGATTTTACGGGTACTAAAATGTAATATACTTAACATCGTAATTCGATAAATACCTACATTATACGAGTTGGAACAAAGACATATGTGTGTGTGCGAATAAATGATAAGTTTTTAGTATTAATTCATAATTACAATACAGGGTAGTTAACAGAGAAAACATAGCGAAATGGTAAATTCTAAAGCAGGGGTGGCCAATCCGCGGGCGGCCTTAAACATTTTTCGGGCCCACAATATTCATCATACTTTTACAAAATATATTTATTTTGTAACAGTCGCTGATTTTCGATATGGGAGGAGTAGTAGAGATATAAAACAGAGAATAGAAATACTTCGCTGCTCGCGAACGGTTAATTTAGAAATTTGATAAAGAGCACGGCGCTGTACGGGTGCTAAACGGGAACGCTGGGCGCGGCGAAAAAGAAAAGGTTAAAAGCGTTTTAAATATGGTGTTACATGCGAATGATAAGGATACCGTGGATAGAGAAGGCTAGAAATCAACAGGTATTAGAAACAGTAGGAGAACAGAGGGTGCTAAGGAATTCAATAAGAAATAGGCGAGAAAGGTTGGTAGGACTTCTTCTTAGGGATGAAGAGATAGTTAGAGACATTTTAGAAACAGAAACAGAGTTACAAGCAGTAGAAGTAAACCCATATTAGATTACTGTTCGCAAATAGTTAAGGATGTGGGATGTTCTGGTTTTAGGGAAATGCGAATATTAGCTCAGGAAAAGTGGAAAAGCGTGTTCAATCAGTCTTAGGAGTGACGACCTTATGATGATGATGATGATGATTATAAAGTAGTGAACACCAATATATTAAATAAAAACATTATATGTGCAACGATATATTCAAGAATTAAGTGTTGAAACTGCGGGAGAATATAAAACAATATTCTTGTAAATATAGTTCAAGATTACCTGTTTTAGTAATTAGTTTACAGTTATGAGTTCACAAAATGTCTATAGTGTGTCTAAATCAAATATGGAGATATATGTATGCATAATTTTACATGCGGTCAGTGGAGTTATGATTTGTTTCCAATGTGGTCCGCTAGATCATTTGGCTTGGCCACCCCTGTTCTAAACATGAAAGGGAGATAATTCAGCCGTTGTGAAACATTTGTTTTTAAAGAAAAAGGTTTAACAAAAACAAAACCAGAAATACTGAAATGTTTTCGTGAAGCTATTTATTGCTTTGGCATTATTAAGGGCGCAATGGATGGCCAAAGTTTAAGGTACTTATTATAACTACGATTTATATGTAGTCGTAAAAAAGTTGGGGGAGGGTGGTATATAGGAGGCGATCAGAAGTTCCTAATTCTACATTATTATTAACCAAAAGTGCTTTTTCATTCTTTTAAATATTTGAATGTCTCAAGACGATCTATCAAGTGACTTAATATCGAACAATGTTCTGTTAAAGATGGATCTTCAGGCTTAATCGATAAATCATTATTATCACAAGAATTAATTTCTCTACTCCATGACTACACGCTATTCTGGATGGATATAGTATACTATCTACCTATTTATACGCAGCTTCATTAAATTCGTCATCTGACAACGCATAATTCGTTGCCACTTTCTTGAATACAAAGACAAAGAGCGTTTTAAACTTAATGCGTCTTTTGAACATGCAAAAGTGAGATATTAGTCACATAAACCCCCCAGGATTCCACTATTATTAAAATTGACCCTAAAACGTTCGACTGTGCCAAACCGCAACTGATGTGAGAATTTGAACGGGACGTTAACAGTCGAGGGTGGTTTAGAACGGTATTATTCATGTCTCTTTATATAAACCCCTTCTACGTTATATTTATGCGAATGGGAAGACAGAAAATGTGCCTAATGTTCTCATTCGCATTTTGCAAGATTTGTAACGTATTATTCTGCGGAAGGGATTAAACAATAGGGCTAGATTAAGTAAATTACTTTGTCAAAGTCATTAGCTCAAATAACATACATTAAGTGCGTCACAAAATTATCCTACGACCATTTTACTTGCCAAAAAAAATATGTGTGTATATCAGTCATTTTAATAGCAATTTGGAAGTAACGTTTGCATTCAAGGTTCACTACAAAAGAGTGCGGAACGATCGGCCACAAGTCTCACGCGTGTGTGACTAACACGTGCACTATAAGAATACATGTATTTTAGTTAAAGAACTGAGTGAAAAATTCCGATTCCTTGGAGACAAATATTTAAGGAGTATTGTGGATATAAATCATCATCATTAAATTTCATTTAATAGTGTTATATTTTGAAAATATTCAACTTTAGTCTGTCGGGCTGCCTGCGACGCGCTGATGAGATCCAAAAAGATCGAAATCGCGATCCGCGTCTGGCAGTTTCGACAGAATACAGACCACTTCGAATTATTTTATTATTGATAAACTGTTATTGTGGCAACTATATAATAAATCTTCAAGCGTTTGTTTTTGCAAGTAATGAAGTGATTGTATTATTTGGCCGAATTAATTCATTCCTTTTACCTACAACATTTTAGTAGGCAAATTAATAGATTTGATTGGTAGTATCAGTTGCATTCTATATAAATTACTAAAATTACACAAATATGTAATGTATAGGTAAATTAAAAACAAACAAGGGTCTGCCCGAACTGCTTATAATAATAATTATGCTTTATTATTACAGACATGAAAAATTAATAATGGATTCGTTTAATTCAATGGATGCGATATCGCATATTTTAAGGAATACCTAATAATAAATAATAATTCAGCAAACCATTGTTTCTCGTCCGATGGATGTTTTAAAAAGTAAATTAGTTTCATTCTATTATATGTATGTACCTACATATCTAGTTGAGTAAAGTTAATAATTTGCTAGTTGCAAGAGAGGCAGTTCGTTATTGGTACAATGGATTACCTCGTTAAATAGGTACACATTGAATTAGAGAATTTAGTGCGTACAATGGAGATAATGTGGATAGTGTCATGCCCTGTTTATCGGTTCTCTACAATTCCCATCGGTCCGTGTCCGGTGATACGAACTGAACGCGAGGCGCTCCGCTCGAAGCGCTTGCAACGACAACCATCGGACGCTGTGCCGTATTGATGTCCATTGATGAATGAATGGTCGATTAATGATGAATGCCTACTGCAGAATGACGCAAGTTAACTCGCTTTGGCTGTCTTTTTTTGTTAAACGTACTTTCCACTGTCTCCGGAGACTAATACTGTTATCGAGAACAGAGTTTGTGGCTATCTCACGATGCCATTGTTCAAACTTTCTGCACCGCTTTTATCCATTACGTTGAGATACAATCACAATTGTACTCAAAGATTAGAAGAGAGTCAAAAAATAAACAAAACTGTGTTTGTCATACAACACATCACTGAACTAAAACCTCTATTATGAATAAATAGTAGGTACCTACAGTAAAGATAAATAACAATTCTATTTTGTGGTGTGGCGTTTATTGCCACACTCATCCCTGTCAGTCTAGTATACGAGGGTGGATTGATAAGTTTCCGGCCTAACCAAGAGATGACGCCACTAGGCCTACCTTGAGGTGACATTCTATAGTACCATCCTTGGATAGCTTGTAGCTATAGTTTCAGCCCGATCTCCTTGCTAGTGTAGGTTTGACAGCACGCTGAACAAGACGCCTCTGTGGTTTTCGTAAAAATGGAAAAGCAGGAAAATCGTGCTGTCATCAAATACTTTTATTTGAAGGGGTTAACGCCGAAGGAAATTAAAAAAGAGATGGACTCAACACTGGGGACATCCTCCCCGTCATATTCAACCGTTAAGCAGTGGGTTTCCGAGTTTAAAAAGGGTCGTGTGAGCACCTCTGATGGGCCTCGCTCAGGACGCCCCGTTGAGGTCACAACTCCAGATATGATCGAAAAAATTCATCAAATAGTGCTGGGAGACCGCAGATTGAAAGTGCGTGAGATAGCTGAGACCTGTAAGATGTCATATGAACGTGTGCAACATATTTTGCACCAACATTTGCATATGGAAAAGCTCTGTGCAAGATGGGTGCCGCGTTTGCTAACAGTCGACCAAAAATTGATTCGAAAAAACATTTCTACCGCAAATTTGTCATTGTATAAGCGTAATCCAAGCGAATTTTTGCGTCGATTCGTAACCGTTGACGAAACGTGGGTCCACCACTACACTCCTGAAACCAAAGAACAGTCTAAACAGTGGATTGGACCAGGGGAACCAACTCCAAAGAAGGCAAAAACAATTTTTTCGGCGAACAAGGTTATGGCTACTGTTTTTTGGGATGCAAGAGGTATTATATACATTGATTACCTTGCAAAGGGTAATACTATCACTGGTCAATACTACGCAGACTTATTGCAACGTTTGAGCCACGAGGTGAAAATTAAACGACCTCATCTGGCGAAGAAAAAAATCTTGTTTCATCACGATAACGCACCAGCGCACACGTCAATCGTTGCGACGGCTAAAATCAACGATCTAAAGTTTGAATTGATGCCGCACCCTCCTTACTCTCCAGACCTAGCCCCGAGTGACTATTTTCTGTTCCCTAATCTCAAAAAATGGCTTGGCGGTAAGAGATTTGCGGACAATGAAGAAGTAATCGAAGCTGTAAATGGTTATTTTGAGGAGCTTGACGAATCAGTCTATAGAGATGGCATTAATAGACTGGAACACCGCTATGAGAAATGTATCAGCCTTGGAGGAGATTATGTTGAGAAATTAAAAAAAAAAATTTTTAAAAACCTTGTTTTTCTTGGTCAGGCCGGAAACTTATCAATCCACCCTCGTATTTTGTGTCTGTAAATTTGGTACTCTTATATTCCATATCTAATTTATTGTAGATATGCTTTTTTGTTTTCCGAATCTGTGTGTATACTTTCACTTTTACATCTTTTCTACCCTTTTTCACACTTATTTAAGATCTCTATTTTCATTTCCAATAACTTACGTCTAAACTGTTCCTTTTATCCTCCTTTTCCCCTTCTCATTTTAGTACTCTTCGTAGTTTTCAGATTTCACTTTTATTTTGTGTATTTTTAACTTATAGTTTTACTTTCAAACTCAAATCCTGTTCGAACCTATCCTATTGTGTATTCTCTCTCTTAGTTGGTGTTATTCAAAACTTCACTTCAATCACAGAAAGTGGCCCTTTCCTACATCCCGACCACTTACACATTTTTACGCCTATTACCTTAGTGGTCATTTCCTTCATCCACTTTCCTGGAATTCCATCGGATAACACCAAACTAGAATCCTCCAACCTTTTACAGAAAAGCCAGAACATGAAGAAAGAGCTATCAGTTATCTCTCACAGACATTCATTCGTGGCTCTCAAGTATTGATATTTTTCTCTATTTCACTACATCCCTTTTGTATATACATTTTTTACTATAAATAGTAAATAAATAGACTGAACACTATACGCCACTATTGTGTCGTGCAAAACTACATGTACCTTCAAAATAACAAAGAGGAATTGGTGCATTTGATTACACTAAAGGTAGAATTGTTAATAAATTTAACAACATTTTCAATATTTCGTACTAATATGATAAAGGACCTTCCATAAACTATACGTGGCTCCAATTTCGATACTTTTAGACTTCTCTCCCCACATGTGGTCTCCCCCTCCCCTAAAGCTAGGTAGCTTTTCTCTCAATCTTCAGAGAATTTAATGGCCTTGAATTATGCTTATCTAACATGTTCCTGGTCATTTCTATTTTGCTTTTTTATGCAGAGGTAATAAGAAAAACAGCATTTTAGTTATCTAAAACAGTTGTGTGCCAGTGTGATGCGGTTTGTCTAGGTAAGTAGTGGTGGTGGTACAATTCTCAGTAGACAAAGCTCCGCGAATAATTATCTTAGTCAAATGTTCCTCTTGTTGTCAGCTAACCAGCAGCCGTATACGAATTAGAGTTGTATTTACTAACTCAGAGAATTTAGTGCAGCGAAAATACAGAGATGAGAACACATTAGCATAAAGTTTAAGGCGCGGCGTTGCTGAAGCAACAGTACCCGTGGGGTCTATGTATCTTTATATAATTATCCTCGTTTGCTCACTCTACTATGATGTCGTTTATAGTTTTCAAAACTTTTACTAATAGAAACTTCTAATTAAAAAGGTTATTAATTTTCACGCAAAAACGGAAGACTGTCTAAAGTAAACTACCTACCTATATAAAATCATTTAAAACAACTTCCTATATATTTACATTATGTTTTATATATATTTTCCTCTTTCATAATATTTCCCTCATTTCTTTTAGACCATCGTTTCTTTCCATTTGTATTTCCCAGCCTTGGGTAGTTCATAGTGGGTAAAATTTTCCCATTAATACTTCTGTAATTCAGAACTAACCGTTAATATCTTAGACCCCTTCTAACCAAGCTGTGCGCCACTGCATTAGCATTCTTTTTATAACTTTTTACACTAAATTTTGCATCTCGTCCAAATTATTGGGTATACTCATTTCAATGCATTTCATGGAGCAATAAAGTCGTTGCTAAAACTTTACGCAATCGTTATTTTATTCAGTTCGTCAACAAGACGAACTAACGACGGTTAAATGCAAATGGATGTCGGATAGACAGATTGACTAATAGAGGAAAGCGTGCTAACACTAGCAGATGAGGTAATACTACTAACAGAATAAAATTAATAGAAACTAGTGATGATGAGACGCTGCTCGTGAAAGAGATTAATGGACGCGATGCATAAATGTCGAAGGAAGAGAAAGACACTTCCTTCCTGCTAGGAAGTAGAATGGCTAAATATTATCGAACTTAATGTCGAAGGTGTGCTTTAACGATCGCGTCTAATTTTACGTTTTTTTTACCTTTCAGAAGACTGAAAAATATGTAAAACGGTCACTGTTCATATTATTTTGCAAAAAACTAGTTGAACCCGTTCAAATCCCATTTTTTGATTAGACCTTTTCATTGTTACCTTCACGGAGAAAATGAAAAACGAAAATTTTCCTAAATATTAAAACGATAGTTACAATTTATCCCACTAGTCCGTTGCTTCGTTGCTTGGACCCGAATTTGTAAAAATAGCAGAAATAAATTTACTAGGTATTTTAATAATTAAGAAACCTGAATGCGTTAGATTGACAACTGAAAGGATGATCCTGTATTCAATTGTCACTGAAGATTTGGAAATGGGGAAATTTTTCACCAAATACTATTTCATCCTGCCTATTGTTCTGATTTAGTTCAGTAAGCACACCAACAATGACAAAAGGACTGGCAAGCGAGCCAATCATCATCATACGATCGTCAGTCCTAAGACTGGTTGGACACGTACCTCCACTCCTTCCTATCGTGAACTAATCTTTTAGAATTTCCCTTAAACTAGAACAACCCATATCCTTAACTATTTGCGAACAGTAATCTAATCTAGGTCTACCCCTACTTCCCTTTACTCCTGTTCCTGCCTGTAATATGTGTCTGACTAGGCCTTCATGTCTGAGAAAGTGTCCTACCAACCTATCTCACTTCCATTGAGTCCTCTGTTCTCCTATTATTTCTAATACCTCTTCAATTCTAACCTTCTCTATCCACGGTATCCTCATCATTCGCCTGTAACACCACATTTCGAACCCTTTTAACCATTTATTTTCCGCCGCACCCACCGTCCATGTTTCGCACCCGCACAGCGCCGCTCTCCAAGCATACAGCATAATTTCTAAATTAACCGAGCCAATACGTAAACATTATATATTTCTTCCGAATGTAGTCCCTATACTTGTTGAATACACCTTGTATCTTTACTTTGTATGTGATTTCTTTTCCCAGTTTTCAGAATAAATGGTATTCACTCGTCGCCGGTGGTCAAATTGAAATAAATAGTAGCAGATGTTGTTTACCAAACTGTATCTATAAATAACGCAAAACTGGAGTTATTCACCCTAAATAGGAAATAAAAAAGTTTTTCGGTTATTTCCACTTCTCATTTTAAAAATTACGCTTCTACCTCTCTTCAATACAAGAAATTACCGTCCAACTCCTCAATTAGTCCAACGAACATTTCTCAAGTTTTCGGGAAGTTAGGTATTTACTTTATTTTATTTAATAGGTTTCTTGGAGAAAAAGTTGGAATCATTACCTAATTAGTGCCCTACTTAAGTGTTTGAACTTTGACTCTAATAAGTGTCACGAAAACTTCTTCATTCGTAAAACCCTCTCTGGCATCTTTCTCTTATTTATGAATTTTCTCCTTGGCCTTAAGGAACTACGTTCATTTTCTTTTCAAACTTATTTATCAATCAGAAACTAAATAATTTTTCAAGTCAGTTATACTTCCTTTCATTTTGAACATTAATTGTATCCGACTGCAGTTATACCTGCTTTTATTGCCAATTATTATTGCGAAATATTGAATGTTGAGATTAGTCCTAAACATTAGCAATTAAATTATTTAATAAAAGTGGTCTGTATTCTGTCGAGACTGCCAGACGCGGATCGCGATTTCAATCTTTTTGGATCTCATCAGCGCGTCGCAGACAGCTCCGACAGAACACAGACCAACCTTTACCTGTTGTCTTAACAGCGCGTTTTAGAAAATACTACAAATGACGCGGTAAACGCCATCTGTAGTACGATGCTACATTTTAGGATTACGTATGCTCCAACAAGGTCCATTTAAATATATGGATATCTACTTGCTGAAACGAAACGAATCCCGGCGTAGCTAACCTCAACGTGATAGGCACGTTACTATAATCGAATAAAATAATTCGAAGTGGTCTGTCTGTGACGCGCTGATGAGATCCAAAAAAGATCGAAATCGCGATCCGCGTCTGGCAGTTTCGACAGAATACAGACCACTTCGAATTATTTTATTCGATTATGGTAACGTGCCTATCACGTTGAGGTTAACTACACCGGGATTCGTTTCAGCAAGTAGATATCCATATATTTGAATGGATTTTATAAAATTATTTGTTTTTACAAAAATTCAATTTCTTCAACTGGCAAAGGGTTGAAGGTTTTATCTGTCCAGATAATTTAAAGCCTTTTATTCTTAACCCATGATGCAAAAAAAGTCTTACAAGTTTAGATACATTGTGTATATCTACAAAGCTTTTCATTTTATAAGATTTGATAGGTTGTTCGATAGCAGAAATATATTATATTGAAGTACCTATATTGCTGTCCGAGAAGATTCAACACTGAGTCCATATTTTTCAATTTATCAGAGACGTAATCCAAAGACCATTCAAACAACTTTAAAGTGAGAAAGTTTCAGAGATATAAGTCTTATTTGTAGACCATTATTTTCTCCAAAACACAACCCCCATTATAGCACTTTCAAAATGGCTAAAGGGCGTCGTCTGGACGGAATTTCTTTTCCGTTAAAATAATGAACCCGTTTTGAGAAATCATTGCTGTTTTCATCAGAACGTTAGTAGTAAATATTATCTTGCAATTTATATTATCCTTTCATACTATGGAAGTACAAATAAATAAAATAAAAAAAAATATTTTTTTACTAAATTGTATAATTTAATTGGCTAATTATGTTTAATAGACAGTAATTTAGCCGGTTTTACAATGCTGAAGTTTCTAATAATTTCTGCGAATGGTCGCGGCGTCGGTGTATTCGGTCAATAAGTGCGTAATGAGCAGAACTTCCGCAGTTTCAGAAGCAGAAGAGGAGGCAGTTTTTACGTGATTTTTCTACCCTTATTTCTCGATTCTTCCGAAAGAAAAACGCATCGAATTACGAGTTAATTTGACTACTGTTATTTTTTATTATACTTATCACTAGGTACATACATTTTTGTTGTATCATTATTTGTTGCAATTTTACTTCAAAATCCTCTTACCTATTCTCTACTTCTTCTACTTATTTTTTTAAACAATTTGAGCATTTTTCAACATTATGAGTACAATAAAAACACAATTATAATAAAAACTAAGATAAGATAAATCTCCTCCTACTCAACTTTGATTCATCCTAATTCCTATTAATTATCAATTTCGGTGATGCCGAATTCCCTCCCGCAGGTAGTTTTGGTTGAAATATAGATAGTCGAATTCCCTCCCGGTTACTAGCCGAGTTCCCTCCCGTTCATATCAGCTCCGATAATTACGTTAACGACTACTTACCGATTTTATTTATCGAAAATAAATATATATTTATAGTACACTTCAGTACTTCAGTAAATTAAAGATAAAATAATTTCATAAAAAAAAACACATATCAGTTATGAAATGTTTATTTATTTAATTTTAAAATGGTTTCCCACTACCTTAACAAATTCAATGTTTGGAAATTCGTGTGCGTCTAGCTTTTTGATGCAATCATCTAGAAAAACTTTATTAGTTTTAGTTTGTCTTGTATTTGACCAATAGAAGGGTAGTCTGATAAAATTATTATTGTTATTGTGGTGTCTATAATATATGAATAATATTAAGATTAATATGTGACGTGAGGCTTTATTATTTAAACAACTCTTTATGACTTTATAGTGGCAATTAGCACTCAAGGTTATCCGCCACCGTTGGGAGGCAATTGATGTATAATTAGGAGGGAATTCGACATACCGAAAAATTAAAAACAGGTATATGGGAGGGAACTAGACATTATCCATCAATTTTTATTGATTTTTACAGAGGGTCGATCGTAAATGACGAACCAAAGACGAGAGTAACATCACGGAACTATAATTCGCATATACGTATTTATATCTACATATACCTATATACTTTTGTCTGTATATTGAGTAGTGGACTTCTTCAAAAGGCACTCAATTTATAGTTTATCAATTCCATTAGCAGTACAATGCAGCAGAAATGGTGTTCATTTACGGCTAAGTGCGCAGTATATTACATTATGTGCGGTCCATGACCCACGCAGTAGAGACAAATGGATAACAGGGCAAAGCTGCTGTTATTCTGTTCATTTAACCCTTTGTTAAGAGGGTCAGTTGTGTGATTTGGGAACGTTTACAGTCTAGTGAATCAAATCGGTGGCTGCACGTTTTCAGAGTTCGCTTTTAATCACTTTTCTAGAATTTTTACGCGATAAAAAAGGCCAATCAAATTCTCGAGCTAAAAAAAGAACCTACATTTTTTTGTTAGATTTAACCACAAATGAATACCTTGACGTTTTGTGAAATTTACTATCAAAAAAAATATTAGGAGAATAAAACTTGGAATCCCGTTGTACATTTGTCCTAATAAGCACGTGTACAGATCAATAAAAATCTTTATTTCCGCGTGTACGAAACCACTTCAAACCCAATTGCAAAAATTAATTTCTATTAGGAATCCTGCTTATTAAATAAAAACGGTAAAGGTAACGGAAGAACATTGTTTACATAGTCATTCTAAAAAAATTTAATGAAACCATTAAAAAATGGTAAATATATACATGTAATGGTGTCATTTAAAGTGGTTTTGGGACGCATTTTGCCTTTCCAAGTTATTGAGTTATTTTTCTATTGATAACTGAAAATGCTCCATAATTTCTATTCTATCTCCACCACCGTATGTTCTCTCCTTAGTGTTGAAAAGGCATTCTTAAATATATCCAAGATTTCAGTCACCATCAGAAATATTTAACGTGATCCTTCAAATAATTTCGGAAATAGTTCAATATAAAATCAAAAAAAAAACTGCTGCTGTTGCAATATTATGTTCTTCAGTTATATTTAAGCTCGTGGAGTAGATGCCAAAAGGTCTTTCTAAGCATTGTTTTTGTGGATTTCAAATTAATCGGTCGGTTAAAGTTAATATCTATGCTATGTTATGCTAATAGGTATTATAGGTATTATAAAAAAGTAAAATTTGTGATTTTCTACATATGTTTGGATGTAGGAGGTAATCTTCAAAACTAGCCATCTGATTTCACAAATTCTTCGATCACTATTTAGAACGGACTTTCCGGGTAGTCGTAAGCTGAATATTATTTCATTAAAATAAAAACCCTTTTAATGAACAATAATTTTGCAACGCAAGTCGACGAAAAAATAGTTTACAGATATAGTAGAAACACATCAGTAGAACTTTATACTATCCACATTAATTTTTTGATATGTTTTAGAATTTTGCGAAAGGTCCAAATGTGGAATCGTTCTAAAGTTTGCAGTACTTTGTTTACTAAAACTATACTTCTTTTTTTAAAGACTTGCAAATAATTTTGCATCCAATCAACTTCATAACCTTTTATATTTTGTAACATTTCCTGCTGACACTACTCTTTGATATTTTCTTTATAAAAATGCAACAGTACGACCTATCGCATGCGTACACAGTTTTGAAAACTTTTCCGGTGTTGATAGCACGGAGTCGAAACCAACGGACAATTGGCGTCAGTAGCGTAGCGACGCTCGGTGGAGTTGTTACGGCGTCGTCCAAGAAATTTAGCGCAACTATTACGCGAACGTAGGCAGATAAATGTGGTTGTCATCATTTTCGTTTGCGGTACAATTTCTCTTTCTTTTCTTGTAATTAAGAATAATGGAACTTTCTATTGGACAAAATTTAATCAAGTGGCCTTCGTCTCTGTAAAAATCGTGTTCTTGAGGAGATGAAGTGCAAGAGGTACAACTTTCCAAACCATTTCTTCACAGCGTTTCTATTTGCTTTAGGTTGGTACCATTGCATTAATTATCTTTTCATCATCACCGTCATCATAAGGTCGTGAGTCCTAAGACTGGCTCGACACGCACCTCCACTCTTTCCTATCCTGAGCTTTTCCCCAAAACTGGAACAACCAACATCCTTAACGTCCATATTTTGGAAATGTAGTTAAAGATCCTAAATAAACAATAAAAATATGTACTGCGAAGTCTGCCTTGCTTGCATTATAAATAATATTGCACTTCGAAAGAAAAGATAAATATTTTGTTTAGATTTGTTAATTCAATGTAATATTCCCAAAAAGTTACGAATTCACTTATAATAATCGAATGTGGCTGTAAACTCGAAATGTGCTTGTCAAACTTTCCATTTTTATAAAAATATATTGATGTCGTCAACAGTAGGTACAGGTAATTTATGGTGTTCTTAAAGAAGTAACTTAAAGTGATTTTTGAAGTGGGTCCCGCCAGTCGTTTATCCAAAGTTCCACATTTCGCAACTTATAAATAAACCTCAAGTGCTACGATCGACATGAGATGTTTGGATAGCAAATGTTGGAGTTGGCTTATTTGCATACAAACTTAGAGTTTGCTCTGGCGAATGTGTATGTAGACTCACTCTGTGGAGTCACTTTATTCGATTGGAAAGACGTGATTGGCTTTAAGATGTTACTATCTTGAGAAAACACTCATTTGCTTATAAGAGATGCATCCAAGGGAAACTTCGTACATGAATGTATAGAAACCCCAAAGATATAGTAAACCGACTTTTACAGTCCGTTGATATCTTTACAACCTTCCATAGCAACCGCACACCAGGAGAATTATTGAACACTAGATAAGTGGCTGAAGGTCGTCAGGGCCGGACTAATACAAATTTTAAGAAATAATTAAGTGTACGGTTTCTTAAACAATAATAAAAATGTGTTCACCCGCACAGTCTTGCCCCAAACACACTTTTTTAACAATCTTTTGTAACTTCTAAATTTGCCATTCACTAGCACAAAAGTGATTATATTGGTTTGTCTCTAAGCCTGTTTTTCCATCCTTCCTGTTAAAAACCAAAAATTGGATATTTCTCCTAGTTACCGTCTCCAATTGTTATTATTGGACCTAACCTATTTGTACACTTGATATAAATTATATCAGATTATATTCAATGAAGTATCCAGTTCTAATCCATATGAACAATTAATTCAAAGCATATATAATTGTTAAATTTACCAAATTATCCACTACTGTACCACGAATATAATAGCGCGATTAGGGCTTTTTAATTAAAGATACAATAAACTATAGTAGTAAACAAGCCAGAGTCCAATGTATTCCAGGATAACATGGCTTCTTCCTCATCGAATTCCCTTTTGTATTTGAGACAAGGCCATAATTAGTTTAGAGGTGTACTAATTATGTTCATATTACATTACGTACCGTGGTTAAGCAATTAACAGCACAAAGGTATTTGGTTGAAAGTTAATCTCAAGGAATTTTTCTGTAGGGCATCTGGGGTACTTCATGGTAGCAACACGATTTAATTGATTTACCATTGTAGTATATTTTTTTCACTGAAAGTGACCAAATGTCATACAAATAAGGTTGATCTTAGTAACTACCGTACTAGTTGAATTAAAGATAATTAAATTGAGGGTGTCGGTTTTCGCTAACATTCTTGGCTTCACCAGGAGATTAATATTGCAAATTAAATTTTTATAGGTATAATTAAAGTAACTGTAAACTTATGGAAATTAATTTTTTTTTCAATACACCAAAATTTAACGTAATTTTGTCACGATGGTTTAAGTGTAATTTACATACATATTTATATATATTNAAAGATTAGTATGCTTAGATTTGCAGATGATATAGCAGTATTAGCATCTAACAAGGAGGACGTAGAGATAGCTTTAAATAAAACGGAAGCGGTACTGACAAAACAGTACTGTATGAAAATAAATAAAAGTAAAACTAAAATACTGATATGCAAGGGAAGAAAAAGTAGGGAAAGAGCGAATATAAAGATAGGAAACGAAAAATTAGAAGAAGTGGCTGATTTTAGATATATAGGAATTCAGATAAGTCAGGAAGGAGTAGTAGGGATATAAAGTAGAGGATAGCGCAGGGTCGTGTCGCCTTTAATAAAAAGAAGTTACTTCTAAGCTCGCGAACGGTTAATTTATAAATTCGAAAAGGATTGTTGAATGTGGATGTTTGGAGCGCGGAGTTTTTGGGTGCGAAACATGGACAGTGGGCGCGGAAGAAAAGAAAAGGCTAGAAGCGTTCGAAACGTGGTATTATGGTTAGAAATGAAGAGGTATTACAATGAATAGGAGAACAGAGGACTCTATGGAAGTCAAAAGAAAATAGGCGAGATAGGTTGATAGGACACCTTCTCAGACATGAAGGTCTAGTCAGAGACATATTAGAAGCAGAAACAGGACTTAGGAGGAGTAGAGGTAGACCTAGATTAGATTACTGTTCGCAAATAGTTAATGATGTGGGTTGTTCTAATTTTAGGGAAATGCAAAGTTTCGCTCAGGATAGGAATGAGTGGAGGTACGTGTCCAAGCAGTCTTCGGACTGACAACTTTATGATAATGATAATTAGTTCCCATTAGTTTACAGTTACATCAATTATGCCTACAAAAATTTAATTTACAACATTGATCTCCTGATGAAGCCAGAAATGTTGACGGATATTTGAGAGTTAATATGTGTAACAGCTCATCGTTTTGTTCACAAGAGTTTACCTACTGACACCCTCACTTTGATTATCTCAACTGTCATACGTGTTTTAAGTTCTAAAAGAATTGTAATTAATAATGAGAAAAATTGTACGAAATTTCGTTTTAACATATTTTCACTTGTTACTTGATACTTATAAGTATTTGCACAAATTTCCCTAAATTCTGGAATGGTCACTATTTTTGGTAGAAGTTTACGCCACAAAGATTTACATGATCGATAAGTGGGTACGAATAAGGGGTTATCATCTATACATGTGTAGGTATAATATACATTTGTACGTATATGTATGTGCAACGAACGCTATTCATGTTCATCCGGCGTGTACTAATACCGTCGAATTTCGTGCATCCACAAGATTTTCTGACAAAAGGTGGAGCAGAAATGTAATATTTTAATGGGCTCTTTAGGTCCATCTCTCTCATTCAATATCATTTGGTGTGGTTTATTTACGAAACTTGCTTTGGATATCTCATATTTGAATTGACGGAAGAAATATAAATATACTTACGCCAAACTCAACTTTTCTAATCTGTTTCTTTTCGTATTAAATCTGCCCATCACATTATATTTATCAAAATACTTGTACGAATATAATGTGTTTTAATAATAATCCTAAATAGATTTCGCGATATGTTCTCTGAAAATTAAAACGACTGCTCTTTTGTGATAAATTTTGATTAGTTGATTGTTTTTTGCAAATATAATGTCAGAAGCAGGACATGCGATTGTTTTAATAAACAAGACTAAGACTCCTAAGACTGGTTGGACACGTACCTCTACTCTTTCCTATCCTGAGCTAATCTTCGCATTTCCCTTAAATTAGAACTACCCACATCCTTAACTATTTGCGAACAGTAATCTAACTTAGGTCTACCTCTACCCCTCCTAACTCCTCTAATATGTCTCTGACTAGACCTTCATGTCTGAGGAGGTGTCCTACAAACCTATCTCGCCTATTTCTTATTGACTTCCATAGAGTCCTCTGTTCTCCTATTCTTTCTAATACCTCTTCATTTTTAACCTTTTCTACCCATGTTATCCTCATCATTCGCCTATAACACCACATTTCGAAGGCTTCTAACCGTTTTTTTGCCGCCGTACCCACTGGCCATGTTTCGCACCCGTACACCGTTTGATTTTTATGTTCTTATTTATTCGTAGAATAATTTGACCACTCATACTATGATTTTTAAAAAACTTGAACCCTTCAGCTGTTAAGGATTTTAAGTGGAACAATGAAAACACTTTACAACACACTGCAAATGTGATCCATGTGAAGTTAGACGGAACCCACAGTCTTATGCCGCGTTCACACGGACGTTACATAATCGATACTGTTATTGCACATACATATGTAAATTCATACAGAAATAAAGAAATAAAGCTTTCCAAATAATTCTCTGTTTATCATCGCCCTGCATTATACGTTTTGCTGTCATCTGTTGGCATGTAAATATTGATTTTGTATGTACATCAGGTACAAAAGATTTATTACTTCTGTTGTGCCTAATTACGAAATACTATTTACCTATTCAAATGTAACCGCGCCTTAGCCTCCTGCATTAACGCCACTTATTATTAAATATTAAAGAACATTCGAAAAGTTCGTGTTTTGTGATGGAAGATTATTCCTTATTCTTGGTATAATAAGGAATTTTGTAGTTGTGCTTTATATATCGGGTTGTTCGGAAAGTCATTTCGTTTTTTCCCGACAGAGGATTTAATTGTATTCTTTTGCACCCAACTTCACATTTAAGCCGTATAATTTGTATATGCTTTGAGAGCTCATATAGCAAGGCGTGTGTGTGAAAAATTCCAATTAATTCTACGCAGTAGTTTTTGGTTGGTGCCCCTTTAAATATGGAGAGCGATAAGCAGCATTTTCGACATATCTTACTGTTTTACTACAGAAAGGGTAAAAATGCTGTTCAAGCCAGAAAGAAATTGACTGATGTGTATGGAGAAGGTGTGTTGACAGTACGCCAGTGCCAGAACTGGTTCGCTAAATTTCGATCCGGCAATTTTGATGTCGAAGATGCACCACGTTCGGGAAGGCCGGTTGAAGCTGATAAAGACGCGATAAAGGCATTAGTTGATGTGAACCGGCGAATAACAACACGTGAGATCGGATTGAGGTTAAATTTATCAAATTCAACAGTTTATGACCACTTGAAAGGCCTGGGATTATCCTCGAAGCTCGATGTATGGGTTCCCCATGTTCTCACAGAGAGAAATCTGTGTCGCCGCATTGACGTCTGCGATTCGCTTCTCAAACGTCACGAAAATGATCCGTTTTTGAAGCGCATCATCACTGGGGACGAAAAATGGGTTGTATACAACAACGTCAAACGCAAGAGGTCATGGAGCAAAAAAGATGAACCGGCTCAAACCATTTCCAAAGCCGATATTCACCAAAAAAAGGTGATGCTGTCTGTTTGGTGGGATTTTAAAGGAATCGTTTTTTTTGAGCTTTTACCGGATAACACAACGATTAATTCGGAAGTCTACTGTCATCAGCTGGACAAACTGAATGATGCACTTCAACAGAAAAGGTCAGAACTAATCAACAGGAAAGGTGTAGTGTTTCACCAAGACAACGCGAGACCTCACACAAGTTTGGTCACTCGCCAAAAGCTTTTACAGCTTGAATGGGATACAATGCTACACCCACCATATTCTCCAGACCTGGCACCATCGGATTATTATTTGTTCCGGTCACTCCAAAATTTTTTAGACGGTAAAACCTTCACCTCAAATGAGGAGGTCAAAAACCTCCTCGATCAGTTTTTTGCCAGCAAAGACCAAAAATTTTATGAGCGTGGAATTATGCTACTACCAGAAAGATGGCAAAAGGTGTTGGACCAGAACGGTCAATATATAATTTAATAAAGTATTTGTTTATTATACGAAAATTGTCTTTCATTTCCACAAAAAAAAACGAAATGACTTTCCGAACAACCCTATAGTTTTTATACTGAAGTCTCTTGTAGCTATCTTACATGCAGTTGCCTTGGTGTTAATGTATAAATTGTAACTATGAAGTAGTTATATGAGTAGCGGAATCGCAGGTAGGTACTAGAACAGAGGCTTGTTATTTCCAATTATTACCTGTGGCTAAATTGATACAAAACAATTTAAATAAAAATCGTTTGATCAATGATGCTTTGGCAAAAGAGTACCTCTTTATTCCTTAATACGTTGTTAATGAACGGTTTTTGTGCGCCTACGTAATATCAATAATAGGTCGTTATCTCGAAGGGCAGCAAATGCCGCGACAGCCAATAAGAAATCGATAAAAAATGATTATAGACGTAAAACCCTTTTGTAATTCTGTTTACCTTTCAATGTCGTACTATGAATAGATCTATTCACATTTACTTATTCCTTCTAGTTAGCACAGTATTAAAACTAAAACATCAGAAACTAATTACATATATTAGTTGAGTATATAAGTACTCATCTTGACAACAAATAATTATCACTTATCGGGTTAGATTTCATAAATGTTCAATTACTTTTAAAATTATTCGAACCGAACCTCTGTCGTTTTTACGAATATAATAAGTATTAAATGTATTACTTACTAAAAAATAAGGTAATTTAATAACTTCAAACTCCCAAGTTTAGTCAAAATGTTACATTTTAAATTACATGCTTTCAGAACGTTTGAATATAGGTTACAATATGTAATAATTTGATAAAGTATAAGTAGATAAAAAACGCACTACTAAATGACAACGGCGGGCCCTAAAAATAATGCAATGTGATTAAATGCGAGGTATTAACAGAGAATTTTTAAATTCTGTAGCCGTCCCGTTAATATGAATCGCATGGATCGACGATAACAGTATATTGTTTAACTAGTAGGATCAGTGGGAAATTTATTACCTTTTTTCATATATGTTTCCGCTTTGTATATATTTTTTCGGATTATACTGAAACTGTACTAATCTTCTACCAATTTTCTACCTGCAATTAAAAATTTTTTCTACTATCTTTTAACCTTTACTTACAAATGCTGAATGCTCTACGAATCGCGAAACAGCAACTATTTATTTTTGCCTATTATTTCTAAGTAGTGACCTGCCCCAGCTTCGCACAGGTGCAATGCTGATACTAAATATGTATATTTTTGTTTTGTTTAGATTATTATCGAGAAGGGGAAATCTTCAAAAGATACCCCCTGAACATACTAAATATACTACAGAATGTCTTTATATACAACATTCATAGTTTTTTGTCATTAGACAATACAAACCGCCGCAACCGCTATGTCCCTGCATTTTAAATCTGTAATACCTTCGAAAATATTCATTTAAATTACGTGCTGTAAAGAGCCATATTGATCTATATTAAATGCACAATGTATTTAAAAGTACTTAATTGGATAAGAATTAATGCTCTATTACCTACAATCGCTTCGTAAATAAGTCATTATTTCTCATAAAAAGTAAAGGATAAAAATGGTTATTGTGGGTTATCCCTAAGAGATAGACATATACCATCGCGGACTTTTTTGTAGACCCTTTTATGATGTACAATGTTGTAGTACATTATCTCGTAGGGTTCAGCCAGCGTTTGCAATGTAAGCGCAAAAAATGTGTTTATTTACGACATCACATTAGAAACCTCCTAAATTATCAGTGTTTCACTACTATATTATGCATGTATTATACATACAAACTTTCCTCTTGAATCACTCTATCTTTTAAAAAAAACCGCATCAAAATTCGTTGCGTAGTTTTAAAGATTTAAGCATACATAGGGACAGACAGCGGGAAAGCGACTTTGTTTTATACTTTATAGTGATAGTGATAGTGATTATGAACTTTCATCGTGACTAGTTAATCTTTATTGTCGCACACTGGAATAGGTTCATTATTTCTCTACGGATTATGAGTACGAAATTATAGAAAATCGTCTTTTTGTGTAGTTAGATATATAGAACAAATTATCAATAACAACTGCTGATCTAAAACCGCTTTGTTCGGCCCATTGTCCCTGCAGATACGCTTTCTAGTTGATCCTTTAATACTCTGCCTCATATTCAACTTCGGAAATAATTAATATGGTTCTTCATCTCTTCATATATCCAATTTGCCGGAGTATTAAATATTGTATCAACATGAACATATAAAAAATATCGTAATCATTATGGTCAATAATTCGATTACTGTTCATAAATCTATTATTAATATACTGTATTCCAAAATTGAAAAAATATTTAAAGGACACATAAACTTTACTAATATACAAATAAAAGTATAATCAAAAGTAACAAGTGTTGTTATGAATGAGGATGAGGCATCATTTGAAAGACGTTATGGGAGTCAATAATAGTCCGGATAAATGAGGGAAATGGCTAAAGAGTACCATAATGGAGAAAATGATCATTTTATCGAAAATTTCGTGAGGAACACGAATATGTAAATGAAAATTACTTGCCCGGCATAAAGGGGGAGAAAATCCTCAAAAACAATTGCAAATTCGATTATCTCGCGAAATATGAAAGATATGGAAAAAAAGTTTCAATAAAAGTCTTTCACAATGCCATTTTCCAAAAAACAGTATTGATAACTTTTTTCATATCTCTCATACACCAAAAGTTCTGCGCGCCCAATGGCAATGAGGCCTCAGAATTCGCGGAAATTTTTAAAAAATTTCCGCGAATTTTGAGGCTTCTTTGCCTTTTGCGGATTTTCTCCCCTCTATGCCGGGCAAATAATTTTCATTTACATATTCATATTCCTCACGAAATTTACGATAAAATGACACGTGGTTCAATCATTTTCTCCATTATAGAGTACTCTTCAACCATTTCCTTCATTTGGCTGGACTATAAAGAATAACGCAGATTGTATGGGCTAGTAAGAGACTTAAATTAGAAACAGAAACAGGAGTAAAGAGGAGGCTTTCATATATTATAATATTAACTCTTCTACATAAACATGAAATCGTTCTGTATTCATGGAATATTAAAAGTTCAAATTAATGGGCTTTCGGTTGATAGAGACGCATTACATCGATCCGTTTAAGTATATGCCTACTACAACACTATAACAACGGTTATTATATTAATTTTTTCTAAAGACTCAAGTATGTTCAACGTCTAATTAGGTAATTACATCGTCAAATTTCTGTCCTTTTTTGGCTCTCAAAAACTTCAGTTATTCTTCTGGAAACGCTCTACGCTAGGTTTCTTTTAAAATATAATTAATACGAATAGAACTCTACAGCCGGTATTCATGGATACTATCTAATTATTACTTTGGAAAAGTAATTAAGTTGAAAAGGCAGCTGAAAGTAACTCGGTTCGTTCTTTCTCCATTTAAAAATATCCAACGAAGGAAGCCATAAATACCCTCTATTTAATCATACGGTGGACCAACCACAGCGAACCCTCTTTTATTTACTTTGTATCTCATTAGGCAACATTTTAAAATAAATTTATTTCAAAAAAATATGATGGTTGTTAATTCACTTCCGTACCGGCATTCCCTGATGTAATAGAAGTTGCTTTTATGCAAACTCTAAATAATTTTTCTACATTAATTTAGAATCATTACCATAATTATTTCATTAAAAAATAATTTATCGTGAAAAATATGTAACAGTTTCAGTAGTTTTCCGAGTAAAATCCATTCGTACAGACTGATACAGGCCTGACGCTGGAAGCTGGCGAAATTTTAAAATGGCGTGGATGCGCGGTGGCAAAAGTAGGCAGTTTTAGGTATAACGATTGCAGCCCTCTTTCTTTAGTATTCCTATCAGGGGCGTAAATTAAATATTTAAAAATAGGGATCAGTGAGCAAGTAATAGACAGACAAACAAAAGAACTAATTGTTGATGTTGGTGACAGTGATAGAGATTTCCATGATGACAGTGAATGTGAAAACTAACTATAAAACAAAAGCAATAGGTTTATTTTTTCTTTTTGGTAAGTTATGTTTCTACATTATTTTCTAGTACGCTACTGTCCCATCTGTATTAATAGTATAATTTACGCCAACTGAAAGCTTATTTGTGTATCGGTGCCAAGTGAATTACCCAAATAGGTCATAAATGGGAAGTACCTGCGCGACCGCTCGCCAGCTTTCTTCGTCGGACCTGTACATTTGTTAACATCGATTCCTTTTATAGAGTAAGCAGTAAAATTTAAAAATGAGGCCTTCGATTTTATTTATTTGATGTATAATTATATAAAATTCCTTTAATTTATAAAAAAAAAAAGAATAAAGGAACGTAATTCATTAACTTTACAATCCTGTGACTCAAAACTTAGATGGAAAAAGATGTAAAGAATAATTTGCTGATCCCGCGAATTCATTTAGGGAGTAAATGGCTTGTTATAATTTAGGAAACTTTAATTCAAAAAAAAAACAAAAAAGAAAAAACAAATTGACATCCTGCAATGGATTCCACTCACGTTTCTTTGCGAACTACTTTTTCAACAAATGTTCTTTGGTGAATACAAATACCAACATTAGCACGTGATCAGCTTAAGTTATTAGCCCCGTAATTCCGTAAGATGAAAGATGATACCTCAAATATTGGAATAACCAATTATTTTTTGGGCAATAGATTAATTTCAGATGACAGTGTTCTGCAGAATGCGAAGTAAATGTGTGAACAATAAATCTGAAATTAAATGGCTGATTTATAAAAGAAAAGGACGCATAAAAGAAAAAGCAACTACCCGAATAGAATTTTGAGGGGGTGCAGGTAATGTTCCTAAGTGGGGTAGCAACACTACATCTTGTGGGTCTCATGAGGTTGCCCCCTTGGGAAAGAAAGGGGTATATAACCTTGCCGTTTTTGTGAATCATCAGGAATATCGCATGTGGCCCTCGCAGGGAAAAATTATTGCTACCCCATTAAAAATTTTTGGCAAAATTGACTATTATTAGTAAAAAAATACAATATATACATATATCACTTATTTGTAAAATTTGTTTACTCTTAAGTAAGATTGTGTTATTGGACTGTTTTGTAGTCAATAATACTTTAAATTGCAATCGTTTTACAGTTGTTCGACCTGATACGTCTGGTTTCAGTTGTCTTATATTAAAAATATCTGGAAATACACTTGTTGGTTGGTTGCAAATGTAAAAGATTTCATTGAAACGACGACATAACTGGGTAAGGGATTTATGATAAACTTTTCATTTTACAGAGAGTATTTTCAAATCGATTTGCCTCATTCAGTTCCCATAAGGTAGATTTAATTGTAAGTTTATACATGTGATATGAAAAACCCATAAGGTAATCCTCATTTTAGTATCACCACTTTTTTTGGTGGGATTTTCATGAGGAATCCACGGGGAAATCCCTGTATCGGCATGCCCCCCATTAGCCACATAAGGCTCGCACACTACATGAGGCTTGCCCCCTATAAATTCTAGTCGGGTATTGAGATTTGACGAATACTCAGGCGAAATCCGGAGGCGGGAAACTAAATCATAAAATAATATATAGGTTGTGTTCCGAAAGATAACCCAGTATAGTGGCCAGTGCTGATGACGTCATGAATCGACGCCATACTGTTGATTCGTTCCAAAATATACTGGCCAGTGCTTTGACGTCAAATTGACGCCATATTGAGAATAGAGCTTGTGCTCGTTTACAACACTTTTGCTCCAAAAGTTATTAAAGTTTCTTACAACAAAAAATTCCTCAAAGCCAGATACACACACATACGTTTGATATACTAGTACATTACACTTGTCTCACCAGTACAATATGGTGGCACACCAGTACAACATGGCGCCGATTCATAACATCATCAGCACTGGCCAGTATGCTGGGTTATATTTCGGAACACACCC
>NW_020438931.1:237911-280949 GCF_000699045.2 Agrilus planipennis
AAAATACTCTAAAATTCTAAATTTGTATTCAGCTTATTTTTTTATAAAAAAAATAAACTTTAAATTCTTCCTGATCATCAAAACTATAGTTATTTGCGAAAAATATGAATTCAAAATGAAACTCTTATTTAAAGTACCAGGTTAGGTTAATAAAGTATATATTGAAATAGAGTAGTGAGGCAATAATATTTCTACACTTCTCGTTCTACACAACTTTACGAGCAAATGTTACTTTTCAAATATTGCCAACGACTCGACATTAACTTGATGCAAACTCTCTGCTAGTTCAAATGTTCAAATCACCTTATCAACAGCACCTCTGCTTTTGCCATAACCAGGTTTTAAAATCCTCTCTTTTTCTAGAAAATTTCGGCTGCTGTTAACATATTTTATTTATTATTTACAGTTTTATGTACTACTACTATTTTTAAAAAGTATTATATTTATAATGAAATAAATCAATTTGAATATGATATTCAGTGTTCAAACTGGATAGTATATAGTCTTGGATTTGTTCACCTGACGTTTCGCCAGCTGCTATGTCTGGCATCTTCATGAAACATGGTTAGGACTGCTATTTCAACACAACTACAATGAACGACGTTCCTGGGGATGACAACCACATCGCCTGGCGAAACGTCGGATAAACTCATGGCGTTACTTTTAGGTTTACTTGTGATATTGGTCTGCCCATTTCTTTTACATTAACTTTATTATAGTAAGATAAAGAGCAATATTTGATTTGTTGAATAAATAAAATTAAACTTTTTAAATCGTTCGTAAAGTGACGTAAAACAATCATTTACCAACTAACTGAAACTACTATGGACATTCGTACTACAACAAATTCCATATTCAATTAACCTGTTCAAGCCTCATCACGGTTACATGTATTTTTATATTATTGTTAAGGAAACTGATGTTTTGTTTTTTATGTAAATAAATAGACAGCAGGTGTAAAACAATCTCCCTGCATGTACAAGTTTTCAAATTTCTAAATATTCATGTGCTTTTGTATAATACACTATCAAATTATTCAACGTGTTAAATTAATCACATTAGTGAAAACAATAGTGACTGATTATTTATTTAAAAATAATTCACTTAACCAGTAAAACATAAAAACAAATACAGTTCATTTCAATTTGTTAGAATTGTGACCTTGAATAAATCTGCGCGAAGATAGAATACACACTAGGCGTGAGCAAGACAGAAACAGTTAGAACAAGCTTGAACGAGCAGAGCTCTCGATGGGCGGTCTTAGGAGATCGGCTAGAACTGTACAGTACTAGACGAAAATGTTTAGCAATTTCTTAAAACGAAAATGTATATAAATTAACAATAGAAAACAAAGCAAAAGTTTTATAGGTGTGTAGAACGTTAAGTTAATTCACTTGTTATTATTTTTGGCTAAATATACTTTTAAATAAAGCATATTCTTAAATTTTAACGAGGCAGTTTAAATAATTTTGCAAATGGTACTCTACACTTGTCTAGTTCTCGCTCGATGATCGGTGGAGAAATGAGCTCTGCAAATAAATATGATTGAATTTGGAATTATGCTACGGCGCATCCTAATAAAGGGAAGGGGCATATCTCCAACTTCTTGAAACGAATAGTAAGTACATTGCTCCCTGTATTTATATTTTAAATAAAACTAGACATTTCATAACACAAATCCCTCCTCTGAATGTTATATGATTTCACCTAATTACAAAATCCATTTCAACGTGAATGTAGATTAGATGATGGGTTATTTTTCATTTAATCGTACATTAAGCGCGTGCGGGTGTTTATGCGTTCTGGACAAACAGTACCTTAATCCCCTCTATTTGATAAAATATACACTCTGTCAGACCGTTATCTCACTTAATGTGCCGCTACATCCGCTTTTGTTTGTAGTATGTGCATAATGTGGTGCAGGTATGTAAGTACATCCGTATATGGGGTATATCTTCTGTTTGCATGCAGTAATTTAGTCTTTCATTTTGGATCTTAAACGCGATGCATCATACGCTGCAGCGTGTTTCTAGGATACGGAAACGACATACGTAGTCAATTCTCTGGCATTATTATTCCTCGAACAATGCATGTCATAAATGCGAATTCTCTAAGATCCGCTACGGAAAAATCTAATAAACTGGCCGCGTAAATCATTCGCAGGCAACCAAGTGTCAAATGAACAACCGGGATACGACCCAAATTGCGCCGTTAAAGATGCTATAGAAATGCAATAAGTACTTTCCGAATTTTCTTTGAATGATCTTCAAATACGTTACCACCTCCAGTTTATCTTTGGTTTTATTTTCATTAAAAAATATAATATAATATAATAATATATAATGTGAAATATTAGCACATAATCAACGTACAGTAAGTACAGTCAAAACTATTTACTACGCCATCGTTTAGAACAACATACCGGTTATATTGACAAAAATCATAGGTCCCGGCTTAATTCTGTTAGACCGCCTTATAAAAAACACTGGTTTTTACGACATTGCTTATTACGACATATCTCTTTAAGCGACTACATTTACCTGATATTTTCTGAGAATTATATCTGTTAGAACGACCAGCTTTATTGTAAACTTTTGAATAGGTAACAGTATCCACTTCTGGTACAGTAAATGACCATTAAGATCGCAAAAGTAAACAAAAACGTATCGAGTTTAGGCTCTGTTGTAATACTCAGAATATCTGCTACTGAAGCTAAGGAGTTTATTGATGCAGATAACTCTATTGCAATTTGTGCACCAGCTACGGAAGATGATATTGTACAAGAAGTTCAAGAGGAAAATGACGAACAGGAAGAGACTGAAGAACAATTTATAGTGCCAACTTTCAATGATGATCTCAATTCTGTCAGTATATTACAAAAAATTGTTTTTTATTCTAATGAATAGTTTCATATGCAGGGAAATTATGATGATACATTAATTAAAATTAAACGTGAACTACGCAGTCTGTACGCACGACAGAAGTGTTTCAAACAGACTAAAATTCCAGGTTTCATTAATTTAGAAAAATGATAATTATATGTACGTAATGTCTTTTTATAATAAGTTTTATGTAAAATAAATAAAATGTAGTTTTATTTTATATATGAATATATTAATCACACATTCAATAATAGGTATTAAGTACTTAATAACGTCACCGGCTATTACGACTATCGGTTTTTACTACCAAATATGAGTAGCCCTTCGGTGTCGTTATAACATATTTTGACTGTATATTATCATCATTAAATGGTGGTAAGACTCGTTGGACATATATCTCCACTCGTTTCTATCCTGAGCTAAAACAGGAATTCCACATCCCCAACTATTTGTGAACAGTAGTCTAATCTAGGTCTACCTCTGCCCCTCTAAACTCCTGTTTCTGATTCCAATATGTCTCTAACTAGCCCTATACCAACCTGTCTGGCTTATTTCTTGTTGACTTCGATAGCGTCCTCTTCTTTCCTATCTACTTTTTTTAAATTAACCTCAAAGTGATAACGTAATATTCTTCCCGTTTATCATTGCAAGCGAATAAAATTGTACCAAAAGAGAGAAATATAGTTCATTAAAAGCTACAAAAAGAACACAGTAGAATCAAATAACTAGCATCAACTGCACATTATGAAAACCGAGCATTAATATATGCCACCAGCATGCGTGAACAAATTTACTTTCAGTAATAGAAACAAATGCCTTAAAAATCGATATTTCACCGTTGCTGTGAGCCAGTGCTGAAAATACGACATAAACGTATTTGATAATTATCTGCTTGTAATTTTCTTTTCGAGAAGCGTTTCATACAATTATATGAGAGGCGCATCAAGACTGGCTTTAGTGTTCGAATGCCATTTGCAAGACTTTCGACGGAAAGTTTAAGGATGCCCAAGGGAAATTACGGTCTGTCTCTGTTTAGTTGAACTTACATTTTAAAATTTTCAAGTGCGTTTATTTCTGGAACACATACGAGCACGTACTTTTTGTAAATCAATAACCAAAAATCCGCATAAAACGTTAAAACCCCAACGTGCGTTTTGACACCTAAAGTGCCATCCTCAGTTAGAGATCCATTATTTATAGAAACATTTATTCAAATTATAATGGAATAATATTTTAAACTTGTGTTCCATCCATGTACTTTCTATTAATTTTATTTTTTCCAAATAAGTTGGAGTAATAGTTTTAATTTTACGTGATTTTCCATTTCTGGATGAATTTTGGTATCTGCAATACATTTACCGATAGTACTCGTTTTTTATGTTAATAAAATGTGGTTCAGTTTCAATTAATCTGTAAAAAGTTATAATTATATTATCTGAGAGTAGGTAATATATAACGTTATATGATAATAAATACAAAATGATAAAGGTAAAATAATGTTGACAGAATTTAATATTATGAGCTTAATTTAATACAAAATTTACTCAAAATAATCTAGATTCTGATGAAGAGGGAAATATACCAAATCATATTTGATATGGGTATGGAGCATGTTGGTTTAGTAGTGCGTCAAATGTGAAAAGGACTTAAGCCTCACGGCAAGGGAATTAATGTCATTTAAAATAAAAATGAATTAATACATAAAGAAAGCATTTTTTCTAGTGGATAGACACGTATGTAGGTATGTATGTATGTATGTAAAACACGGATCTACAGAGAGCACTTTTAGTGGTAATTATTAGGGTGAGTCCCTTTTTGGCGTATTTATTTCAAACATACAATTATACAAAATTCATTATAATACCTTTGTGAGACCTTTTGCCTAGCACTATAATATACGACAAATATAGCGATATACCGCTATTTTATATTGTAGCGAGCACGAGTGTGTTTGTGTGCGATCGGGCACACGTGTGCGTGAACGGCTTATCGATTCGCCGACTAGCCGCGGGCGCCTTTCTTCATGTTCGCCGTATTTGTAAATGTGTGTGTCGTACCCGCGTTCTGGAAAAGCAGTTAAATAGTTCAAAGAAAAAAGAAACTATCCGGATGTTTCTAGAAGGTTCCCGAAAGTAAACAAAAGAGTATTTAAAGGAAGAGACGATCGCCGAGAGAAGAGGAAATAAATTGACCGTTGCAGAAGTGAATCGGGAAATAAATTGACAGTGGTAGAAGTGAAATAAATAGCGCAGTGAATAGTGATATAGCAACAGTAGTGTAAATAAATAAATAAAAAGATAGTTTAGTAATAATTTAATAGTGTTTTTAAGTTCTTCAATAATTAGTGTAAATAAATAGTTTTTGCCGTTATCAGTATTAGAAGTTAATTTTGTTAAACCCACAAACATTACAATAATAAAGTACACATTCGATATTTTATCCAACTTTGTCGTATTTTATCATCAAATAGAAGGTGCGCTACGTTCGTTACTTAATTTACTATTCATTGAATTCTTCAGCTTCCGTCAATTAACCTGACAGACATGCAGTTTAGCTAAAAGTAGCCCTCCGATAGAGGGCTTACATCTTCATAGATAGCGTATCTTTATTACTTCCGCCTTTCACAGTGTCTTATTAAATGTTGTTGCAAGAAAGGCGGGGCAATAAATTCTCTTCATCATTGCTTAATCCTTTCCTGTCCTATTTCTAAATTACACCTTCCCCGAGAAAGCCCGTTATTATCCATTGATTCCTGCACGGTATATACACGATAATGAAAGCATTCCTAAATAGGATTGGTTTACGACCAGAAAGGTGGTAAACGGATACTGATGTTTACGATACCATGACCGAAAGGTCACGTAAACTGTATGTTTAACATGAAAATGAAATCATTTAAACGAGGTATCAGATAAAGTTGCACCTACTACACTTATAAATAGGTGTTTGTTTATTTTTATTATCAAATTGGCATTAGGTGCAGGTAGGTATCATTAAGTAATTCAGCTTTAAAAATGGAAACTTGTAATTAATGCTTTTTGCTTATTTTAGCTGTGATCAGCTTCGTCAACTTCATCGAATCACGTTAATTCCAATATCAACAAAATAAATTAAAATATCAACAGCTTTTTTGATCTTAAATACACTCATCATCATCTTCATAAGGTCGTCAGTTCTAAGACTGGTTGGACACGTACCTCCACTCTCCTATTCTGAGCTAAACTTCGCATTTCCCTAAAACTAGAACAACCCACATCCTTAACTATTTGCGAACAGTAATCTAACCTAGGTCTACCTCTACTCCTCCAAACTCCCGGTTCTGCCTCTAATATGTCTCTGACTAGACCTTCATGCCTGAGATGGTGTCCTGCTAACCTATCTCGCCTATTTTTTATTGAGTCCTCTGTTCTCCTATTCTTTCTAATATCTCTTCATTTCAAACCTTTTCTACCCACCTTATCCTCATCATTCGTCTATAGCCTATAACACCATATTTCGAAGGCTTTTAACACACTAAAGTTTATAAATTCCTATCAATAAGAATAAAGTTATTTTATTACATATACATAACAAAATTGCATTTTTTGGCGAAACTGGCCGAGACAACGAACGCGGAATTTATTCGACCATATGTTGCATTTTATTTCATGTCTTATTCATTTAATAGATAATGACAGGTGATGATGTTTGTTAATAAAATGACGCAAACAAGGCCGTTCACACTAAATTATTCGGACTGAGGCAGTTAGTGATGCTTAGGTCGTTCCTCCACAGTAAACGTTCCTTCTGGCCTTGTTCTCAACTTGTTCGTGTTCAGATGTGTATGCGCCCTATGAACGTGAACATTGAGGATAATGCCGCAAGAATCGCGGTACTTAACCCTTTCTGTCCAGAAATTCTCATACCTAATAAACTAATCGTAAGATAGTCAAAGTAAGTAAATTATAAAATTGAAACTGTCTTTACAGAAAGATTAGCTGAGCGCCTGTTCCAGACACGCGCAATCATTCGGGAAATAGGCAATACCAATATTATTAAGCTATGCAGGTATTCGACGAAACAGGAAATTTCCGAATACAAATGGAAAAGCTATTTTAGAGATGGATTAATTTAACTTAATTGCTGTAACAATTGCTGGTTTACAATTATGTTAATCTGTTTATCTCTCACAGTTAGTTGCCTTTACAAAACATTCCAATTTCTAAATACAATGGTCAGGCGAGGTAATGCATTTGCAATAGATTTTTTGGAAATTATTCAACAATAAAATTACAAAATTCTTTCTGTTTGATGATTAATTTTAATTGATTTCATCATATATTAATTTGAAATCATTTTTTCGATTTTTTATTTACGCACTACAAACAACCTCAAATTAATGAGGGCAAATGTCTCATTACTAATAATGATTATACATTGGTTCGACGGTTTTGCGACCCATACTCTCAGGACTGTTGCGTAAAAACCAGGGGCTCGGGTTCGATTCCCGCGAGAATGAGCAGCAACAATTGTTCCTAATTAATTTGATGTTATTTGTAGTTAATTCAAAAACTTGATTCACTAATGCATATAATTTAACCCTATAAAAATATAATATATCTCGCTATCGAAATCCTTTTGTTACGCGGTCATGTATGTGTCGCTCAGTATGCTTNATTAAATATATGAAATCCTATGCCATGGTTAGTTACTTGATAGTGGATTAATATGCAATTTCATCATGTTCATATTACAATAATGCATTATAATTTTATTTCAATTTAAGATGTTGCCGCCTTTATTATCGAGTTGTTATCCTCTTTAAATCTTAAATTTTTCCTCACTTAAAGATAAGCTGGCGTCAATTTTCTCGAAATTGTTTCTGCGACCAATTATTTCTTAATAACTAAGTGGTAACATCTAGTTGACTTACGAATCTCAACTAAACAATTTTAGCGAATTCTGTTTACGTATTTGGGTTAACTACATCAAATGGAATACTACATTATTTTAATGGTTCTGGGAATAAAACTGAATAATGATAAAAAATTATTTATCTACAAATAAAACCAATTCTGTTTGCATAATCAACGACGTTTTGTTTAATAACTGATGCTCTCCAATTAAATAGAAATTATGATCTGATGTTAAATGTTTATGTTGTATAGGTACCCACTACATGGTGAAAATTATGATTATATTATCTATTGAATTTTCCCCACTGGGTTTCATACTACGAATTCTATTTCTTCGTAATTACCTATCGCCTCATTGAAATTGACATGACAAAATTATCAGGAAAAGATATAAACTAACAATAGCCCCAAATTATCTGTGAAAGCTAAAAATTAGGTGCGACCCGGGAAACCACAAAACCATTTTGCAAAACCGCGGCGATGCAGACTACTAAAAAGCGAGCTGGAATTTTTTTTTTTTAAAAAATCTTTTTTCCATTCCGATGGCCCGACAACCGCTACATCGAGTGAGATTATAGCCGGGGTTGAAACTTGCTGTGAATATTTCGCAAATTGGCCGTGAAAGCCAAAAATTAGCCGTAATAATCACAAAACAAACATTTTGTAGAACTTACTTAGATATTTTAGAAAATACTACAAATGGCGCAGTAAACGCCATCTGTAGCACGATGCTACATTTTAGGATTACGTATGCTCCAACAAGGTCCACTTGTGTGGATATCTACTTGCTGAAAACGAATCCCGGCGNTCGTTTTCAGCAAGTAGATATCCACACATGCGGACCTTGTTGGAGCATACGTAATCCTAAAATGTAGCATCGTGCTACAGATGGCGTTTACTGCGCCATTTGTAGTATTTTCTAAAACGCACTGTTAAGACAGCAGGTAAAAGTTGGTCTGTGTTCTGTCGGAGCTGCCTGCGACGAGCTGATGAGATCCAAAAAGGTAGAAATCGCGATCCGCGTCTGGCAGTTTCGACAGAATACAGACAACTTCGAATTATTTTACTTAGATATTTTCAAAAACTATAAGAGTGCAAATTTCTCAAAACCAGTAAGATTTTATCTATAAGTCTGAATTGTATTCTTTGGATATGGCAAGAGCCCAGCTGTGTAATTCCTAATTCCTATCACAAAAATTCTCTAATTACGAAACACACTAAATACCTACTCGTAAAGTTACGGGTAGGTGATTATTTTATCCCAGAAGTATCATCCGGTTCACGTACGAGAGGATACGCTAGCGAGTTCAAATCGAAATTATCACGTTCTCTATTTAATGTCAAGGATAGTAAATTTATTTTTGTGTCATATTTTTTATTTATGACGCTCGTTTTAATAAATTGTGTCTTATCGTTTCGCGTGCGTCGCGTCATTCGTTAACGCCGCCGCTTCCCCGTTGAATAATATCGCAGTAGGTGTTGTACGCGCACCTACTCAGACACACGTAACCCTTGTACGTACTTGCACACGTACTAGCAGACGGGCGGTTGTCCCCAAATGAATATGTCAACGTTATTATTTCGGCTTTCCAGGACGTAGCGCGCACACTGGGCGGTCATTCTCGTTATCCATATTCATAAATTGCACCGTTCGCGTGATCCCATCTAAATTAGATATTAAAATCGCTGCACAACGAACAACACCCTACACATTATGACAAGAAATGGAGAAATATGTTCGAGCTACTGTCAGTGTTTAGATTAAGAAAAAGATAATTATGCTAAGCATTAGTTACCTGTAAGAACAAAAAATTGTAAAGAGTTTTTAACAGTAGCAAAAAGTTCATGGTGTATGGTAACCGTTAAATGTGGATTGCGATTTCGATATCATTTGACCCCGTCAGCACGCCATAGATAGTTCCAACAGAATAGGGATCTGTTAACAGGATTATAATACTCCATATTTGCATATCCGAGAAATTTTGAAAACAAATTCCGGTTTCATAAATGCTCAATTTAATATTTACATTAAACTTACGAATCACCTATTACATGATAATTACAAAACGAATGCTGCACAGACTGTTAGGCCACTTTCACACAGGGCGATAACGATACGATTTACTGCATGCGATTTGTCGTATCGTATCGGAACGCCGCTTTCACAAGTTATGGACATACTTATTACAGTATAGTAAAGTGGCAATATATGCTTGCACTTTTCTCCTAGTCCTGCTTTGCAAGAACATTTCATAAAAATTATTTGATTGTTTTTAATTTTTCCATCGATTTCATTTGGATTTCCTTTTAAATCCGAAGATTTGATGCAATAACTCGTTAAGGTAACCTCACCGATATCACTTGTTTTATCAACATTTTCTCCACATTTTATTATGTGGCCAGCTTTCAAAAGTTTTTCGGCTTCCACAACACTTCTTGAGCTTGCATTTGCATTAGCCCAATCAAAAATTGCTTCTAAATTTATCATTAGAAAAATTAAAAATCACAATATGCAATGCTTTCTATAATACTGATGCAATGTATGGACAGCCATCTTGATTAGGCCGCACCCACATGTCACATCCCAATACGACTGAATATTGTTTCGACAACGTTTCAAATTGAAATGCGAGCCTACCTGTCCTCGCAGGGTTCTCTGGTTTAATGGTATATATCTAATTATGGAGCGAAAAACAGTAATTCTATTAAATCGACTATTTCGTAATTGAATGCTTTTTCTTTGAGAAAGACATGTTAAATCGCGGTTAGCACTACTGCATGCAGTAAATCGTGTTGTTATCGCGCTGTGTGAAAGTGGCCTTACTCATCGATGCTGGACGCCACCTAACGAATTTTAAACATACCTATAAAAATTTTATTTCAGCCATTAACTTGTAAAAACGCGAACCTTTTGCCTACAAACTGGTTTGGTAACAAATACATTTTTAATTATAAACATAATAATCGAACATTTTGTTACAGGAACGCTCAAAACTGCGGCTAGTTTAAAGATAAGAAACTTGCAAGTACCGGAAATCACAGAATTCGGCAGCCCGGTGGTCTTAGACTGTGATTATACGTGGGACGACCTAAAGGATGATGGACTGGTGGTGAAATGGTTTTTCAATAACGGACGAACGCCTATTTATCAGTGGATAACGAATAAGAAACCCCAAGCATTAGGTAAAAGAAAGAAAATGCTTTTTTAATAAGAATGCCAACTCGAAAGACAAACTTGCATTAAAGTGATATCTCTTCAATTTACAAAAACCATTAGAGAATTAGTTTTGATAATAATATGCAGTACTGTGTATATTACCAACCAGAAAATTATTTTGTTTCATTTCAACGTAGCATTATTCCGACCTCCTTGCACATGGTATATATGCACTTTTATTTGATGCATAAAATGCACTCATGAAGACTAAGCTTTAAGTACGTTTAAGGACCTCTGCGTGACAACAAGTACGCTGAAACGTACACCTTGACCCCAATAAACGTAGAGTCGGCGTTATGTGTACATTTACGCGTTCTGTTTCAATCAATACTGGCATAATTTAAGCAGGATGATTATTCAATTGCAGTTAATCAAAAACGACGACTGCGAATGACATATTCATACCTATTCGTGTTGAGAATATAATTCAAATTTTCATAAATAAAAAATTTAAATCTCATGGATTACAATTACCCTAATTTCCAAAATTGAACAATAATATTTTCCATAATTCTTAAAAAAAACCAACTTTGAATTACTTCTTTCAGTACTAAAACAAATTGTTTATCCGTTTTAACAAAAGGTTTCCTCTTAGAGAGATGCAATACTAAAGATGATTATTTCAGTAAGGAAAATGTATTTGGAGATAAAGCTATTATATGATTTACATGCCCTAAAATTCTATAAAAGAATCCTTAAAGGAATTGTGTACTTCACTTCTTACTTAATGCATTTATATCACCGCTCTATGTCCAGTTGTGCTGTGAAATACATTTTCGTTAGTAAAATAATTTAAAATTGTGTCTCCCAATAAGGTATCCCATTATATTAAATTGTTCTCTTGCAGGAATTTTGAAGGGACGACTGAATTTAGAATATTCCGCCAGTCAGAATCAGAATAGTAAACACAGGGCACTACACATAACGAAACCAGCTCCCGAATTATCTGGTGATTACACTTGTTCAGTTTCCTCATTCAACGATGAAGACAGCCGGACGAAGAGCATGCTTGTATTTGGTATGCTGACATTTTTATTATGATGAAAATGAATATTTTATTTTTTGAATACCAACCAAACTAAAATAGCATTCAGAAGGAAGAAGTGCTTTTGAATTTTGAGATGTGCAAAATGTGAAAAATATGAGAATAATCCGATTTATTTTTCATCAGCTTATTACATATATAGTAGAAGAAATAGAGGAACGCGGGAGGTCATTCTAGCTTTACGGGTAACAAGAGAGAAAACGATAGAAAAAGGAAAGATAGGATTTGTAAATTTAGAAAAAGCTTTTGACGGTGTTACATGGGACAAAATGTTAAATATACTTAAAAATGTAGGGATGAGTAACAGAGATAGAAGAGTGGTACTTAGTTTGAATAAAGACATAAAGAGCAACAGGCAGTTATAGAGCTGGGGCTGCAATGTAGAGAAGTAAATATTAGGAGGGGAGTCAGACAGGAATGCAGACTGTCACCGCTACTTTTTAATCTAAATGAAATGTAAGCCGATATATTATCTCTGGATTGTTTGGAAGGTAACAAATTATAGTTTAAAATACTGGGCTCTAATTTTTCTTCCGAGCCATTCTAGCATGGTTCATTTGTTTTTACTTTCTGCATGGAAAATCAAAATTTTATGAAACACGCGATAGCATACCGAAAGAAAACTTAGAACCCACCTGCCTGAAGCGTGAAAGTTAACAAAACTTCAACGGATAACACGAACTCATCAGACATCAAGTGTATATAATCTACAAGAAAACATTAAAAGTTACTACCTGTTTATGTACTTCTACAGTCTAATCTTTAAAAGTTAGACCAAGATAGAAATTCTTATAGTTTTCGTTCCGGTTTTATTTTTGCGCAACGTTTATTAATGACGATTATATTCAAAAGCAATTCTGACCTAGTTTCTTTTATTTCCAGCATGCTTTGTAAAGATCGCCTGCCTTTCTCTACTGTTTTGTTTCTCCGTCAGTTTCTTTCTTCCAATATAATTACGCCTCTCCATCTTTTCCTTTTTCCAGTGGGTATCACATTTCCGAAGTTATAATAGCGAAAGTACATAACGTACCGACTTTCCGAGCATTTTTATAGTTTTCAAGAAGATGCAAAACCCTATTACCAAGTAGTAATAACACTGTCGTTTGTCTAACTTTGTGCGTTCGTTTAACGTACTCTTGGGCGATATATTCCTAAGAAAATAAAATAAGAGCCAACCTGCCTGAGAATTACTTTTATTCATGGGAGAGCGTAAACTTTAATGCTGTTTTTCAATTTTGAGTCATCTGAATGTTTAAGAAGCTGAACAAATATAAACCACGTAACTGCGCTTTATTAAGTACTTAACAAACTTTCTTATGCTACATTACGAGAACTGATCATTTTACCGGTATTGAAGAAACGATTTTGTCTATTTTTGATCAAATAGAAATATACTATTGCAAGATTTCTTGCCATTGCAAACAAAATTACGATTAAAGTCAGTGTAATAATTTTCGTTCGACTCCTGTGTCAAACAATGGAAAGACACTCGAAAACAATTTGCTAACAAATGGTCTGGCTGTAAAATTAATGATAATTTTGTTTGTAGTAAAAAATTTTACTATATATTAGCAATATTTTCAAACTTATTGATTTATTTTAAGCATTTTTCGGTGTAGGCGTAATAGCATACTCAAACTATCAATAAGAATAAAGTTATTTTATTACATATACATAACAAAATTGCATTTTTTGGCGAAACTGGCCGAGACAACGAACGCGGAATTTATTCGACCATATGTTGCATTTTATTTCATGTCTTATTCATTTAATAGATAATGACAGGTGATGATGTTTGTTAATAAAATGACGCAAACAAGGCCGTTCACACTAAATTATTCGGACTGAGGCAGTTAGTGATGCTTAGGTCGTTCCTCCACAGTAAACGTTCCTTCTGGCCTTGTTCTCAACTTGTTCGTGTTCAGATGTGTATGCGCCCTATGAACGTGAACATTGAGGATAATGCCGCNATCTCGCCTATTTTTTATTGACTTCTATAGAGTTCTCTGTTCTCCTATTCTTTCCAATACCTCTTCATTTCTAACCTTTTCTAGCCACGATATAAACCCTCCTACTCCTTCTATCCTGACTTATCTGACTTCCTAGGTATCTGAAATCAGCCACTTCTTCTAATTTTTCGTCTCCTATCTTTATATTCGCTCTTTCCCTACTGTTTCTTCCCTTGCATAATAGTATTTTAGTTTTACTTTTAAAAGTACTTAAAAAGAAATAAATTAATTAATTAAGAAAACGCCAATACATTTTATTATGGTGAAAACCCCATCATTGTTTGAGTAATAACAAAACCCCTGTTCACAGAAATCCTTATAACTTTTAAACATGACTTTTACAGACAACAAAAACCGTTTTAAATAAGTAGTGAAATAAGTAGTCTAATGCAAAAAGCTTTGAAAGGAAATAAACAAGAAATAGACTTAACAACAATAAATACAAGTTTTAAATAAAAAAATACGAATAATTGTGAAGCCTTTTCAGTTTTGTACGTAACTTTAGCAATCGATTAGTGTTCAAACAAATAAACACTAATTTTCCATTTCAATATAAAAATTCACTTAAAGGAGTATCTGTAGCATCGGGATTATTTTTTTTTTTTTTAATAACGATCTTATATAATAGCTAGGGATGATTCTCTAGGTCTTTATAATGTGTTCTTCGAAACCTCGGGGTTCCGTGAAGATCACTGTCGGGTTTCTCGAAACTTACGTGTTTTTTCTTTAGGTATAACATTCAAGAGAAAGCAATAAAAATTAATGCTCTACGAAATAATCCATTGAATTAAAACCGTACTATTGAAGCAAATCATGGGTTTCATCATGAAAAAGTAGAAAAATTTCACCTATCAAAAGGATCAAGAAACGCTTCTCTAGATATTAATGAAGATTATATTACAAACTACTCAGTGTTTTTCAGACATCTGTCTGTATCTATGTACAAAAATTATTTTTTAACGTATTTAATGAAATATTTGCACATAATGTTATATTATGCAATATATAATCGGATCAAGTATTCTAAGGAAACAAAACAAATCTCAGTAGATATTCGAACGGTCGCATAACTGCGTACTAAACGTAAAATTGAGAGGTACGTTTTGTACTGGTTCTAATAAAATAACGAAAGGGAATTCATAAATTACTTGATTTCATATGAAGCGAACGAAGATAAAACTTTATGGTTTGTTCACAAATACAATGGCAGCTCTAACACGCCACCTACTACTATCTGGGTACCAGTTCGTGACAATAACGTAGAAGCATTAAACCAAAAACCACCCCGGTATTCACGCATCGCAGGCTGATTGCGGTTAAAAATCAGAGGTGGAAAAGCAAAAAATTTGAGTATCACCTCTACACATAACAACTAGAAATTGTTACACGCAAGTTAATTGCAGGTGTAACGACTTTTACGAAAATTTTCATTTGAAAAACGAAAAACAAAGTAGGAAAACTTTTGGAAATGTAAGCGTAAATTACGAATATAGGATCCTTTAGAAATCGCTTTTTAAATCGGTAAACAATAGTTGGAACACTGTTGATCGAATCTAAACTAAAAGTATATATAGATGTTACCTAAAATGTATGAAATATAGGAATTGTATACAATTCCGAGGCTACCTAGGAAATCTATAAAATATTATTTCAAAGATTTTTTAATACACACTTATCCTAGGAAATGTATACATCGTGTTTGCTGAAACAAAGATAACCTTGTCACATTATTCTAACATCTAACATATCAGCCTCCCTCTGGCGGGCAGGGGCACATGGGCGTACCAATGGGGAGCAGGGGAGGGCAACTGCCCCCTCTAAATCTCGCAGAAGATGTATGAACTCGCCTAATCACTAGTCAAAGTGTAAACGGTGCTAACTTCTGAATAAACCCCGCAGTAGACATGGTGCAATTGCCATAAAAAAAAACATTATTTAACTACCTATAAAGCAGGATCATTTGCGCCTGTTTGCCCTACACACTGCACTACATATACCTAATTTTTCATGTAGGGGCCTTTATGTAGTCTGTATGACAAAATAGCCGCGGACGTTCTGACCAAAAAAAATCTGACTTGCCCCCCCCCCCTAGGGCGGAAGCCTATTTGGTATTACCTGCAATACATTTCCGATTGCTATTTAGGAAATGTATAGATTTCCTAGGAAATGTATACAATGACGGATTTCATTCATTTCCGGTAACGTATAATATATATTAGTCCGCCTAGTCTTTCCCCAGCTTTTGGCATAGCATAAAGGAGTTTATTTTTATTATTTTAATTTTCCTATAATGTTACCAATTCATTACTATTAATTACACAATTTTATTTAAATGTTTGATTGCCAAAAAATTGAATATTTGTACTACTGTTCGTACCAGCTAAGCTAGTAAAGCATGTTTGTCTACAGTAAATAATAAATAATTAATAAATTATACAATATTTTATTTAAATTTGAAAAATAAATTTTTATTTATTATACAGTACCTGATGGCAGCACATCTTGTTTATAATTGGGGGAAGCTAGGCGGACTTTGTACATTGTGAAACGACCAGTGCCAACAATGGTCGTTTTGAAAACATAAAAAGACCACGGCTGGCACAGGTCCTTGATAGACTTTGATCCTAACATATATATATATATTTCCAAAAAATATTTATAGTTATTCAGTAATTAACAAGAAGTAACAGCCGTTGGAATTAAAGGGAAACTAACTACTTTGTTTTTTGCTATTTAATTTATATCTTGCCTAATTAATTTAGTTTATTGAGGGAGGGAAAACGTGAAATTTAATATAGTTTCAATTCCAAAAGGCGAGCCAAAGCTTCTGTAGTATAATGTAGCAGTGGTTTTTCGTTTAATGTAAAGCAATTTGTTTAATCAGCTGAAGAACTTCGACAGTTGTTACTTTGTTATTCTATTTAAATACAGAAAAAAAGGCCTGTAAGGAAATTTTGTTTTTTGATCACGTAAGTAATTAATTATTAATTTTACCAATAATCAAAGCAAATTAACTGAAAAACGAAAAGCTTTCAAATTTAATTTCAATTTATATTAATGCAATCGTTTGTTTTTTTGGAGGAGTTGGCTTGTAAATTAATTATTTTATAACATAATTATTGTAATTCTAAATCTAATTCGTCTGAAATAAATATAGACAATAAACTGTGTCTATAATTACCTAGTTTGTCAAGTGCTCCTTTAGTGAAACATAGAAACAATTAGAGTCAAACCGGAAATTATTGACAATAATGTAATCTTCGGATTGCATTTGACATTAGCGTGGCTGAAGCTGTAATGTAAAGAAGAATAGGTGACAATATCACCGCAATTTAAAGAAAATTGTTTCAATTTCCATTAAATAGTCACAAGGTGGCAGAACTTTTTACATGGGTTTAGTGTTCTCGTGAACGGAGAAACTGTTAATAAACAACTAAGTTCGTTAAATAAGTCAAAAAGATTTTTATAAAAGTTTTCTTCACGCGCAAAATCGGTTAAAAAGTTAGTCTGTAAAAGGCCTTACTTAGCGTATTTGTTTACAATATTTTCTTTTATTTTGCTTCCACACTTTAATTCAACTCTGTATATGATACGGTTAATTTAACTGCTTAGTCGCTTACAAGTAACTCGATTAAATAATCATCTCTTGGTTAGTTGAAGGTAAATGACTCCTGAAAGCTAATATGTATCTGTGGAACAGTGAAGTGGAGTTTATGCAAGAATTAAGGATCAATATTATTCGCGCTCGGAGAACTACTAATGTCGGCTTATGCCTACGTATTCCTTGATCCTCACCTTAGTGGTGCCGTTAGGAGTATCGAGAGAAAACTGTACAACTTTGTTAAATACTGTATGGCACACATTCGAGAGAAAACCGCAATGGTTAGTAAATGTACCAAATGGGCTAATTTAGCCTCTAGAAAGAAAGGCATGCTTTCAGAACGACTTCTAGCTAATATTAGCAAGCCAAAAACGAGTGCTGATTATCGTTTATCGGTGGAGTACAGACACTAAGAATAGGTACTTAACCTAAAAGTATTAAGAAAATTCGTGGGGAGCGACGTAATTTGGTGGTTTACTACAAGTCTGGATCATAGCTTCGCATTCGGCAAGTCATCAGTTCCATTTCGGGTTCACCTGCTCCAGTTTCCGTATATTTTTTAGGAAAATATTCTAGGGTATTAATATTCCATCTGTTTCCATTGCGTAAGTCTTATCTGTCTCTCCTTATTCCTAAAAGAACTCATTCTACCCTATTTCCGGCTTTGCACATTAGTGTAGGTGGGAGAAACTGACATGAGACATGATAGTTCAGAATAAATTTCGTGTGAATCAAAATATTATTCAAAGTAGTATGTTACATATTCCGCATTATGTACTGTTTCATCATAATGGGCAAATAAGCTGAAGGTACGTTCTCAGTCAATTGAGTATATTTAAAATACCCAAGTTAATATCCCATCTATTGTAATGGTGTGCCCGTAGCGCCTAGACAGTGAAATAAATTGAAAATTAAAATACCTCGACGGGATGAACAAGATGGTGAAGGAATCACTGTGGCATCTCTCATGTGTGATCTAAATCAGTCAATTAAATGGCAAAAACAAAACAACAGCGGTCCTGTACCTCGGACGACCTTCTACTCCATTTTTTGTTATACTCTTACCTTGTTACTTGTAGGCACTTTGTACCGATCCCATAGTATTCCCGAGATAAAAATGTTCAGTCTTCCCAGTCTCCCAATGCGAGACTCGAGTCTCCGTCTCTCATCGAGTCTCTTTGGTCTCACTGAGAGAGAATGTCGAGAGACTGTCAAAAAAACTGTTTAGCGTCTTTGAACGAGAGACTCGAATCGCTCATAGAGAGATCCTCATTTCGTATCCAGTCTCCGAACGAGAGACTCGAATCTCTGAACGAGAGACTCGAATCTCTCAATAAGTGGTGTCTAGATAGACATGATTAAAATTTTATAAATTCAACATATTTCAGAGATCCCAGTCTTTCTACGAGAGACTCGAGTCTCTCAATTTTTCAGTTTTATTCATTCAGTCTCTCTGTGAGAGACTCGAATCTCTGAATTAACAACTTTATCGTTCGAGTCTCTATACAGAAACTGTGAGAGATCCATAAAAACAGCTAGCCAATAACTGAGAGACTGTGAAAGACTGTGAGAGACGCTCTCAGAGACGCTGAAAGACTCTGAGAGACTTAAAATTTTTGTCTAGGTTGATACTAATTCACATATAAATATGAGTTTAAAGATGATATTCTGAACTTTTAACAGCTGTTTTTCATCTTCTCTATCAAAAATTGGAACACTGTTCCAGTTTTAATTGTTGATATTTTTGTAATCCTCGAGATTGAAGCGAAGCATATTTACTTGAGTAGTTCTTGGTAAGTGAAGTTTCAACTTTAATGGCGTAAAAGGCTCTTAAAGGTACTTACATACATTTCAAGTACTCATCCACAACTCTCGTCCTTATCTTACAGGAACGTGCATCGTACAACGTAATAACGGACAACTCGATCCGCCTAGTAACCTTCTGAGGAAAACAGAATACTGCTTACAAAGCAAATAGAACGAAAGAATGAAAGTAACTGCCATGAATTCTAAAATTCTCTTTCTTCGTATTTTCCGATAGAACATACATGTAATTCACTTATTAGACCTAAAAAAGGATATAAAAGGGGTAACTTTGATACCAGAGGATATAAAAGTGAAGCAGTTTTCTAAATTGCTACAAAAAAAGTGTGAAATAAATGCCTTTTGTACGTATAGTAGATATTCCTTATTCACGGTTTCCTTATTCGCGTTTTTATTATTTGCGGATGAAAAAATTGCAACCCAGTTCCTGTATTCGCGGTTAAAAAATTCATTGTTCGCGGTTGCAATCGGTAAACAGAAAAGGATTCGGTGTCATTTATTAAGGGGATTGGCCGCAATAGACCGCTCGTGCCTAGTGTGAATTTTTCCGAAAACATGGGTTTTTATTCTAAACATTGAGATTTAACGCTGCGAGATAAATATCTACTTTTTTGTATGGTAACAGACAAAGGTTCACACTCATTCGGTACGTTTTTAGTTATCAATAATATGATCACTAAAAGGTTTTACAAGTGCTTACATTTGATGCTTCTTGTAGGACACGTATTTTCAGTAGAAATTAAAAAATTAAAAAATGGCGATCGACAAGCTTTAGAACACAGCTTTATCTATATTACTATAAAATTTCAAACCTCTGTTCCAAACATTAAATTCATGATATCTAGAACCGATAAGCATCTACGACGCGTGTACTACTGAATCCCCTTAATTTAAGTTACAGTTGGTACGTCCCGAAGCGGTTTTTATAAAAAATCTAACCTAGTAGAAAAGGATTCGGTGTTATTTTGCTACGAATCAGCATCTTTTGAGTACTATTGGCTCGTGCCGAGGCGACTTTTATAAATGATGTAACCGAGTGGACTAATTTCAAAATTCAAAACAAGAAAAAATCACTAAATTTTTCAAACTCTTGCCTAAAGCTGACTATAACGATTAATTTTTGGAATATTGGTTTTATTTTGGAACTTTAGAACGTATCCCCTATGATTCCATACTAATTACCATTCCATATCCACGGTTTCTGTATTCGCGGCATATTTATGGAACGTATACCCCGCGAATAAAGAGCTTCTACTGTACGCTAATTTAAAAAGAAGAACTTTAAGATTTTCGTTCGTGTATTTAAGAAAACTCATACATTTATGAATTTTCAGCTCTATTCAGAGCGTTTAGAGTTTCGCATCGAATATGGGTAGATACATATTTTCATGTGGCAACATTATCGTCCATCAACCGCTTAAAAGTAAGTTGTTTCGTATGCAAACACTAAATGGGATGCAAGAAGAACTGGTCCCTTATGTGCCATCAGTCCGCATTTGCGAAGTTGAAGTTACCGAAAATGGCCTGCAGCTGACGAAAACTCCACTTTAACCGCTAGCTAAAGATCTTGAGGGTCTTTCCTGTTAAAAGCGTGTTTGGTGTCAAAACTTGCAGCACCGACTGTAGCTCGATTCCCAAAACCGCCAGTCCTCCGAGCGCTTATTCTGTAAACTTTGCCGTATCCTCACGAGACGATAGAGGCCGGATGCACTTACGTTACGTTTATCTCAGAGATAGATAGATAGATTCCCGGATAGTCTGCACTTTCTAGCCATGACGTTTAATGCACTCTCCTCGCAGTAATTCGCCCAGCTCCAACGTCTCGTTTCGAATTCCCGAACATATGAATAATAGAGGCGCTGAAGAGTAAAGTAAACTTCAAGTTGATGGATCGAAGAATCCTAAATTTGTGTCAGGATCACGACGCTCGTCTTTGCAGTGGTTTACATAAATACCTACTCCTACTTAACATACTGACACGACTATTGTCAAATTTATCGCACTAATGCTGTCCCGGTTCTCCAGATATTTTCTGTATCTGTTGCTAGTCAAAAAGAAGCCCCAACAATGCTGTAACTTTTCCTGGCCATTACCATTAAGTACATTCATGTAAAGGAATATGAAATACCCCCTAATTGCTACAACGTTAATTAATGCTGTTCCGATTCGAGTCTAAAGGTCATCATCGGATGGAGTTGCTTCCTCACGTTTCGCTAACACGAATGACATCGAAATGGAAAGACCTCTGAAGAATTTCGCCACTTGTGCTAGCGAAACGTTAGGAAGCTACTCCAACCGACGACGGATCAGGACAGCAACTAGTTCACCTACTGACTGACTACAATTTGAACAACGTCAATCTTCATTCTTCCACGAATTTTGACGAATTAGACTGGAGGACTCCCCAAGATAACAATAACAAAACATTGCCGGCAAGAAATTGACAAACAGTTAATAAGCAAGCCAAGAAATATTGCTTTAGTGCATATCACTAGTCACAAATAAAATCTAAAATATAACAGGTACCTACTGGCAACGTCCTGATATAACCCAAGATAAAAATGTTCAGTTTCTCAGAGTCTCTGAAAGCGAGACTCGAGTCTCTCATCGAGTCTCTCTGGTGTCGCTGAGAGAGACTGTCGAGAGACTGTCAAAAAACTGTTTAGCGTCTCTGAACGAGAGACTCCAATCTCTCAATAAGTGGTGTCTTAATAGACATGGTTAAAATTTTCTAAATTCAACATATTTCAGAGATCCCAGTCTTTCTACGAGAGACTCGAGTCTCTCAATTTTTCAGTTTTATTCATTCAGTCTGTGAGAGACTCGATTCTCGATAACAATTTTATCGTTCGAGTCTCTCACACAGAAACTGTGAGAGATCCATAAAAACACCTAGACAAACTGAAAGACTGTGAAAGACTGTGAGAGGCGCTCTCAGAGACGCTGGAAGAGTCTGAGAGACTGGGGAGAGACTGAAAATTTTTGTCTAGGGAAAATTATAACTTTCCTTGGTCACACTGAGCTTTCCTTTTGAGAAAGCGAACATCTCATCTAAACGATTCATACTTCGATTACTACTAACAAAAGTAAAGTAGATGACGCATATAAGTAGTTAAATATTGTTTAAATTTTATCTTTGCAGGTTGCAGCCCTATATTGTTCATAAAAGCCTCTCTATTAGTGCAAATCAATATTATTTATTAAATTTGGAAGCAGAGAGAGAATAAAATTAACGCAATTCTGATGAATTTAATAGTCAGTTTTAACAGACTAAAATCAAAATCTTTAAAATTAGTAGTAAAAAGAAATCCTACCTTTAGTAGCTTCGCATTTCGTGGTGGGCTACGTATAAGCAGTTGATCAAGCAAATAAACACTTATCGATCGTTTTAATCGTAAAATAGAAAGCACTCCCGTATTCGCACTAACGAAACAACAAATTACGATTACACGTGGAATACTGTAATATAAGAAACGAATATAGTTTATTCATTGATATCCATGTTCGTCACAAATACTCATCGATTACTGTTTTTTGTTTTTATCCCGTTAAACCGAACCCGTACACTCGCACTCCCGAAACAGTAAATTACGATCTCACGTGGAATACCACAAGAAACGATTATAGTTTATTCATTGATATCGATCTTCGTGATAATCGATTAGTGTTTTCTGTTTCCATTCTTGGAATATTTCCTGAAATGAAAGAAAATACGTGAATTACTGTTACAGTTTTTAGATGATCTTACAATTACATGACATTTGAGAAAAGTCTAACTTAACCTTACTTCTCTATATTTCTAAGCATGCTATTGTTTTTCCAATACTTTAGGAAAATACTACTTAAATATTTCATGAAACAGTGTTGCGGACATAAAATAACGCTTTGAGTATCGAAACAATGAATAATTTAAAACTATTTGGAAATACCTAATTATTAAGTGGTTCTTTAGGTAATTCCTTTTTTTTTAGACATTGATAAAGTTCTGTGATGTATTGGTCGGTTTAAAATCAAATACTGACTGTTTTATATGATTTTACTTGACAAAATGCAGTGCTACTGCAAATTCTTAAAATTCACCCGAGATAAAAATGTTCAGTCTCTCAGAGTCTCTGAAAGCGAGACTCGAGCCTCCGTCTCTCATCGAGTCTCTCTGGTATCGCTGAGAGAGACTGTCAAAAAGACTGTTTAGCGTCTCTGAACGAGAGACTTGACATATTTTAGAGATCCCAGTCTTTCTACGTAAAACTCGAGTCTCTCAATTTTTCAGTTTTATTCATTCAGTCTCTCTGTGAGATATCCATAAAAACACCTAGGCAATAAATGAGAGACTCTGAAAGATTGTGAGAGACGCTGAAAGACTCTGAAAGACTGTGAGATACTTGAGAGACACTGAAAATTTTTGTCTAGAGCAGGTAATTACCTAATAGATATCCCATAAACACATTTATATATTCTTAACGATTTCCGAAGTACCTAAATTAGATAAGTTACTTGAACATTTTGTATGTTTGCATTAGATATTATAAGATATTTTTTCTGTTGACCTTTATGGCCTGTGACCTAAATACGTAAATTACAATTGAAATTATCTGCGGTAGGATGGTAGAAGCAGTTAGGAAAGCGTAAGACTTTCCAGCTCCATAATTTCTTTCAGATGCTGCAATTCTATTAAGAGGCATTTGCCACAAACCTTTAGGACGTTGGCAGTAAATTCTTCTTTTTTTTATAAGTTTTCTTTTTCTTCGTACCATCGTTTCTATCCAACTAACTTTAAAAATTAAACGCACGAGCAAGTTCATATCTTTCCAGCAACCACACGGTCGCCACTCTGCTGTCCCACAATAATTCCATTAAGAGTATTATGGGGTGAGTAGACATTCATCAAATGGGGAGCGAAATGAGATGGGACATCGTAATATTTTAAGGCACGCCTTCGTAAAACGGTCGCCTGAAATTGGTTTCAAAACGAACGACTTTCGCCTTTACTTCGTTTTGTCGTTGATTTTATGTCCTACGTAGTACGTTCGTCAAGTGCCTTCAGCTTTTTACAATTGAAAATATATATATATATATTTATTTGTCATCGTGATAAAAAGTTCATTACAATCATCTTTTTTTGTGACAAAATAATGAACCAACAAGGCAACGCTTTACTACGGAAAAAATCAATTTTGGCGATTGATCTAAAGGAATTGAAATCATTGCTTTATAAAACTTTAAAATACTTTGAAAAAAAATGATTTGAAAGATTTATTTTTATTTATTGTCATCATCATAAAGTCGTCGGTCCTAAGACTGATTGGACACGTACCTCCATACAGAAAGAGCTAAATTTTTATGACAACGCAAAAATTACAATTTTCGATTGTAAATTTATTAGGTAACCTGTAATAATCTCAATTTTGACATGTTTCTTTAAAAATTATTACAAGTTTCTTAATAATTACAATTGAAATTGTAATATCAACTAAAATAGCTAGTAAATTTATTTCTGCTAGGATTTTATCTTTACAAATTCGGGTTTATTTAGTAATTTTTATTATTTTCGCTAGTGGGATAAATTGTAAATATCGCTTTAATGTTTAGGTAAATTTTAGTTTTTTATTTTCTCCGTGCACCCTTTCCTATCCTGAGATAATCTTTTTATGTCCCTAAAATTAGAACATCTCACATTCCTAACTATTTGTGAACAGTACCTACTTGTACTAATGTTATTGATTTCCATAGTACTCTCTGTTCTTCTACTAATGCTCTAATACCTCCCTTTTTCTAACCTTCTCTATTATCCAAATATCTAACTGAGAAAACTGTGATCAACTTTACTGAAAAGTGTATTTCAAATCTCTACAAAACATTCAATTATCTTTCATGAACGTAGAAATACTCATAGGACTTAACTTATGCCATGCCGAGTTTGGAAAGATTAATTGAACTAAATAAAACAAAAATTGTATTTGATATTCTTATCGAACCTTCAATAACTATCTTCTACCATTATAAGAGCAGTGGCAGAGGCAGTAGGTTCTTTTTGGTGATTTTCGCAAATAGATCTACCTTTGTACATTCATAAACTCCGTTTAGTTATTAATTCTTCAGCTTTTGGATTAAGAAATCAATTTTTATCGGTATTGCAATAAATTAGATACTGCTGTTTGACTATTTTGGATTTTTTCTAGACCAAGTCAAATAAAAACAGCAAAGAAGCAATAAAGAGTTCGATATAATGGTGGACGACTTATAATTTAATAATAGTGGCGTTTATATTTTTTGGGGTGATATCGAAGAAATTGAAACATGAACAAGTAAAAGGAAATAAATATATTGGTACTAGTTTCTTCTCTTAAACAACACAGTAGACTTCTATTAAATGCAGAAACAATTCAATTAAAACGGGACGCATTTGCTTTTATGCGACACAGCATGTTATCAGAACCAATTGAAGATAAACACCGCTTACTTGATGCACAATCCCTTAAATTTTCCTTTAATGTTTAAATTTTTAGAGTAAATATCACCAATTACTACCAACTTCAACAACTTGGGTCAATTGCGTTGTGGTATCAAAAATTTACACGTACCGTTTCGCCATAAACAACCATCTTCATACATTATTAAATAGATGAATGCAACAGCAATGCAGATACATTACTGTAAAACTTCCAGTCTCTTATTTTCTCGTAAAGTAACGGTTAAGGTATCATCCTGTTTGAATTTTTAATGCGATCCCCGATATGTGAACCGCTATTCCCTGAACTCAAACGTAATTATTCAATCAATTCACAAATCGCTATTAAATTTTTAAAATTGAATCAAACGAAAAGTTTACAGTACGACATCGTAATTTATCTGAAAATACTTCAAAATTATTACATATCCTTCAAGTAAATAATGGACGATTAATTAATAAATAATCTCGATCCTGTTCTGGGGATGGTGGATCAAACGTATGTATAATAAACAAACAATATAGCAACGCTGATGGTGTAAATGTCTGCCGGGTTCATGAAGTTTCATTATAAAAATTTTTATTGGGCAGTCACGCTCTGCCAGTTACAACGTAGAAGATTTCTAATAAAAGATGAAATTAATGAAAGTTATCTGTTATTTGCTGCGAGAAATCTCAATTACAGTTGCTACACGTTAAAGATCTAATGGCCTCTAGAAGATTAATCTTTGAAGGCTTAAAAATCAAAGGGCACAACGACAAAGAGTCTGCAGTGAAAATTATTACCTGTTCGTTATAACCCAGCATCACTGTATTGTAAATTTCATTGTTATTTACTTTTCTCACTTGCTGCAGACACCGCATTGAAGTTTTTTCAGTAAAATTAATTTCATCTCGTCTAAGTTTTGATTTCTATACGAATTAAGTAACCAATTTCCATTGGCGTAACAACAACTGTTTCCTAGGAGAGACTAAATTTTCAACTCTATCTAACATTAGTAGTTGTAAATGTTAATTATTGTAGATTTATTTTCTTATTTGTACTCGAATATTAATAGATATTCTAGGGTACGCCAGGAGGGTTCTAGGGATCTATGCCCCCCTTTGCTACGCCAATGTCTATTGCTTTCTAGTTTTACGCTTAGTTCCAAAACGTTTGCATCTTTATCTTTTCTTTATAACAATACTTTCTTATTAAAATTAGATAAAAGAGAAGCTATAAACGATATTGACGGAAATTGTATCTAAGGTGGAAGAATAAAACTGAAATACTCTGAAGGTAAACTATAAAAGGTCTATTCATTTCCGTTTAGTATTCGACTATTTGATCGGGTCGTAAAATAAATAGCGAAGGATGCTCAGGAATGTTTAATATTATAATGGTAACCGTTTAGTATTCATGGCTTTTCTATTATACAATCTTGTGATTCATTTTATGTAGGTAATCGTAAAAGAAGCCCACGCTGTTCCCCTTTTTGTACCCAATGTATCCACTTTTATAAAAAAATAGTTTACGACTTACCCGATAATGATCATCTTTAAAACCATAATAAGTAGAAAGTCTTACATAAAGTGATGTCTCTATGGTGGAGTTATCAGATTCAGGTGGAAAATCCTTTAAAAAAGTTTCATTCGCTTCGGCATATACTGGGCTATGCGACCGTTAAGATCCGCTAGGAAACGTCGGAATGGGTGGTTAAGGGGAAAAAAAAGGGACCGACGAAATGAAGACGTTGTAAGAGGTCCACTGTTCAATATTACTATTCCTGCATCTGCCTGCACGATCAAAAAAGGAAAACAGACAAATGAACGCGGAATTGAGCCAGTCGGTGTCCCGTGGATGTTAAGCTATTGTAAAAAAAATTGTAATATAACTCTGCTTATTTGAATAGGCCTTGTATATAAACTATATATGTACACTTTTGTATTTTAGCGATTACTTATTAAATAAGCGAGATAGGACATCATCTCAGAGATGAAGGGATTATTAGAGACATATTAGAAGTAGAAACAGGACTGAAGGGGAGTAGAGGTAGTACTAGAGTAGATTACTGTTCATAAATAGTTAAAAGTTAAGAATATGGGATGTTCTAGTTTTAGGGAGATTCGAAGATTAGTTTAAGATAGGAGAAAGTGAAGGCGCGTCCAATCAGTATTAGGACTTACGACTTTATGAGGATGATGTATTAATATCACTTATTTGGATTTAGTTTTCGCCCTACTTGGATCACCTGTTACATGTTTATACAGTTATCAGAGATTTCTGATATTTCCGAAAACCTTTCATTATATTTTTTATCGAAATTATCTATGTGTTGCCGCGTATAATTTATTACACTCACTTGTCTAATTGATAGATACTATTCTACTGCACTAATCTCGTCAGTAGGTTTAGACATAATCTCGTTTAAGGGCCAATAGTATTCTGTTCCGTTTGGTGTTGTTTTTCATGTACCAACTATACCTAGGCCGATTGCAACCTGTTCCATTTCCTGATTCCGACCAAAACCCTAGCATATAAATTTATACCGTCTCGTTATCGTTATTGTGTACGTTAGTCGAAAGATTCCATGGCGAAAGGGTTGTTTATTACTAATAGTCGACGCCATAAAATTAATAATTTGTATTAAGAAATACCACTGCTTATGAAACACATAATTTTAAACGTATAGCCTAAGTTTGTAATAGTATCTATATTTAAATAATTTAAAATTAGTTTCATAATAGTTTTATTATAACAAAACAGTGTAGATGATTAAAAGATAATGAAAGATAAACAATTATGAAATTAGTTTGCAAATTTAGCGTGTTAGAAATGCTAAACCTCACCTCACAAAATGAAAAACGCGGTAATTCAAATTTCTATCAGCTTTTGTTAACAAAAGCTTTATATGTGTACTTGTTTTCATGTTATTTATAAATACATAAATACTATAATTACTACAAACTTAAAAATACTAGGACGACTAATAATCAAGTGATTTTTAAAAATAAATATTTAGATTTTAGAATTACGATAAGAACTTTATAATAAAAATAAAAGTATAATCTGTTTGGAGAAAAATTCGATAGAATATTATATTATCATGAAATATTTTTATCTAGAGACCTTTTAAAACTAGCGTCATGTAGCATTCGCAACTTTATATTAAATTATTGAATGTTCTGTCTAATTTACTAAAACAAACGATACAATCATTCCAATTTTTCAGTTCCAGGAAGAAGTTTGAATTTACGACAAGAGAGGAGCGGAGAGAACCTAATCCGAGTTTATTGTACGGCTGAAGGGGTTTTCCCGATTCCTGAAATGACTCTTTTACAGGGTGAAAGGTTCGTAAATCATCATTTTGTTCCACAAAATGCTATTATTGTTTTTATTAGCTATTAAACGTTTATTGCTCAAATACGTCATTATATTTATTTGAAGCCGCTCAACTTGAGAGATATTGTTAAAATGAAACAAACCACTAAACCCTCAATAACTATTATGTATCTGAAATACCGATATTTTAAAAATAACAAAATTTTACAACAATGTACAGACCTGACGCTGGAAGCTGGCGAACGGTCGCGCAGGTACTTGCCCATTTATGACCTATTTGGGTAGGTCACTCGGAACCAATACACAAATAAGCTTTCACATATTTATTTTGAATATTTAATCTACGCCGCTGATAGGAATACTGAAGAAAGAGGGCTGCAATCGTTATACCTAAAAAAGACCGATATTTTTAAAAATAACAAAATTTTACAACAATGTACAGGCCTGACGCTAGAAGCTGGCGGAAAATTTAAAATGACGTTTTAGGTATCACGATTGCAGCCCTCTTTCTTCAGTATTCCTATCAGCGGCTTAGATTAAATATTTAAAAATAGGGATCAATGAGTAAGTAACAGACATACAAACAGAAGAACTAATTGTTGATGTTGGTGACAGTGGTAGAGATTCCCATGATGACAGTGAATGTGAAACCTAACTATAAAACAGAAGCAATAGGTTAAAATTTTCCTTTTGGTAGGTTATGTTTCTACATTATTTTCTACTACGCTACTGTCCTATCTGTATTAATACTACTATAATTTACGCCTACTGAAAGCCTATTTGTGTATCGATTCCAAGTGACTTACCCAAATAGATCATAAATGGACAAGTACCTGCGCGACCGCTCGCCAGATTCCTACGTCGGACTTGTAATCATTTTGTAAATGGACATGTAGTTAGTTTCGCTTTTGGGTTCATCCTAAAATTGGTATAACTTGTAATACTTTGCTGTTACTGACTCAAATCGTACCTCTTTAAACTTATGTAAAATAATTTCTTTCGGTTTTTCTATTGTCCAGCGAAATAGCCGGTCGGCGGATTCACGTTCCGTGTGCAAGGGGCCTTAGAATAATTGTGAATAAATCTTTCTAATGTTACGAATGCAAATTAAAGTAGTGATATATAGGAGCATAATAAAAACTGGATGTAATTTTGAAACCCTTTTTCTTTGCAGCGAAATAAACGATTCTGTGGTGACGATAGAGAAAAAGGGAGGTCTGTATAACATCAAGGCATTCACAGATCTGCCCCGCTTAGCGTCTGCAAAGGAATTCTCCTGCGAACTTCGAATCCCACAGGCCAATTATACCGTCAGGAAAGAAGCCGTCTACTACCCGAGTAAGTCCAACTTTTCTTTCCTTCCCTATTTCACCTCTACATGACCGGTTTTTTTGCGAAACTGATGAGCTTTGTGCCAAGGGAATGACAAAGATCTCAGTGGCTTTAGTAGAAAACTTATCTGCACTAAGGCAGCAGTAACTAAGGCGTAGGAGATTGGCGTTCCTTTCTTTTTCACTTCGATGCTTCTTTAGGGGCACAATTTTCAAAATCAAATCCAACAAAAGAAACTTTTGCCTACTTTTCTGAACTAAATATCTGATAGAGAAAAAAAAATAATAACCTGCCTCCTACATTCGTTAATGAACTTTGCTATCTCTCAAATGGATTGACATTGGGACAAAATTGAAAGGAATTTTGTGATGCTTTAGAAAATACTTATTATATTTTGATTTCATTTTCTGGTGGACTCATATCAGGTATGATGCTTTCATTTATTGCACTAAATTTCAGCTTTTTACTAACTAAGTCTCAAAATAACGTCGAAAATAAATACCTTGTGTATAACGTAATCTTGTATTTTATCACGTACTAGCGACCCGCCCCAGCTTCGCACGGGTGCAATGCTGATACTAAATGTGTATATTTTTGTTTTGTTTAGATTATTATCGAGAAGGGGAAATCTTCAAAAGACACCCCCTGAACATACTAAATATACTACAGAATGTCTTTATATACAAGATTCACAATTTTTTTGTCATTAGACAATACAAACCGGCCTCACGACCGGTACCGCCGCAACCGCTATGTCCCTGTATTTTAAGTCTGTAATATCTTCGAAAATATTCATTTAAATTACATGCTGTAAAGGGCCATATTGATCTATATTTTTAAATACAAAGTACTTGGATAAGAATTAATGCTGTATTGCCTACAATCGCTTCGTAAATAAGTCATTATTACTCATAAAAATTAAAGGATAAAAATGGTTATTGTGGGTTATCCCTAAGAGATAGACATATACCATCCCGGACTTTTTCGTAGACCCTTAAGATGTACAATATTGTAGTACATTATTTTGATCTATCTCGTAGGGTTCAGCCAGCGTTTGCAATGTAAGCGCAAAAAATGTGTTTATTTACGACATCACATTAGAAACCTCTAAAATTATTATCAGTGTTTCCGTATTATATTATGCATGTGTTATACATATAAACCTTACTCTTGAATTACTCTATCTTTTAAAAAAAACCGCATCAAAATCCGTTGCGTAGATTTAATGATTTAAACATACATAGGGACAGACAGCGGGACTTTGTTTTATACTATGTAGTGATGTGCTTTTAGTAATTATCTCTTTACATTTGTTAATATATTTGAATAAATATTTGAAAATTTTAACAAATATGTACATCCCATCAAATGTATATTACCTTAAGGCCCTTCTAGGGCCACCTGCTATAAGTAAAGAATGTTGCTTTCTCTATAATAAAATGGAAAAGCGGAAAATATTCTTGTGAAAGAAAATCTCTGTTCGCTTGTCTATTTTATATTGCGTTGAAAGGAATTTCATTTCAGGTTCTAATGTTTGGGTTGTCGGGTAGATAAACTCAAAAGTTTTAAAGTCGGACAGTTTTAAACGAACGCATTTGCATAGATATCTTATTTCTATCTACATACATGTTGTTCTTTTTTCCAGATGGCAGTCGCTGTTTCAATGAATCCACTTCCGTTCTTGTGGCAGTATGTTTCGCTTCTGCCTTTGCTATCCTTTTCGGTAAGTGAACTTTTCGAACTAATACTTTTCATCCTTTTTTTTGCACGAAACAGTTTCAGTGTTCAAATTTACTTTACACTCATTCTGTTGTTTTTCAAAATTTATTTTCAGCTTTCATTTTTTCTAATTTATAATCATCAGTATAAAAAGGGACGTTTTTAATTGATAGTTGACGAAAAAACATAAAATGAAAGTAAATGAAGAAAGTGGGACCTGTTTTCTAAACTTTTTCTTTTAATTAATTAATAAATGTATTAGACAGATTTATAAGTACCAAAAATTATTTAATTTCTAACCATGGTGCTGACCCTTGTTGATGTGTTTGAATTTGGAAAATACGACAAATGGCGCTGTAAACGCCATCTGTAGTACAGTGCTACATTTTAGGATTACGTATGCTTCAGCAAGGTCCATTTAAATATATGGATATCTACTTGCTGAAACGAATCCCGGTGTAGCTCACCTCAACGTGGTAGGCACGTTACCATAATCGAATAAAATAATTCGAAGTGGTCCGTATTCTGTCGAAACTGCCAGAAACATCAGCGAGTCGCAGTCTGGCAGTTTCGACGGACCACTTCAAATTATTTTATTAGTATTTAAATTTGCTTAATGACCTCTGAGTATTGTATAATTATTTTTTATAATTTTGGTTTCCAATTTTTGGAATCGTTTTATTTAATATTTACTTCTTTTTAATTTGTTTTATTGAAATGTATATATTACAGCTGAAGTAGTTGAAACAGATTTATCCAACTAAACATTAGGCACGTAAAAGAAATGAAAACTAAAAATTCTCGTGATCATTACACATTTTTAATTCCACATCGGTATTCGTGTTGCGTTGAATTTGGGAATTTGTATATTATACAACAGAATTCACAATTGTATTACCGAAACAATTCTTCGGCTAAACCCAAGCTGATATTGTGAACTCTAGCATTTATTTGGGTCACTGCATCACATCTCGCATGGATGCAATATAAAAACAAATGTCCTGTTTATTATCGTTACCGACAATGTTAGCCTTTTTGGGATGAATTTATGGATTATGTAGCTTTTTGTATTTCCATAGTTTCTATTTATTTAAAAATGGAAACCTATGAACTCTCGTTTCCATCCGTTTTAATTTGGACGGCTGTACTGTAAATTGACATTCAGGTTTGTCAGAAATTCTAAATTCATATGCTATCTAGCTTACCGAACAATCTAAAAACGTAAAATTGCAATTTTTATTTTTATTTGATTATTGTTATTTTCCATTAGAGTGCATCTGAGCATAAAATTACGAAAATTTTAACAAGGAATTGAAGGCTGCGTCTATTATAGGTTTTAAGCATTCTTTTTATTAAAAGAGAATTCACACTTTATTGTCATGTTTTTATTTACCCTCGAAAATCTAAGTGTAGTCGTTTTTATCTTTCTTACAGGATATTTTCTTTTTCTTACAGGACCTTTCGCTTGATTCTCTTCGAATACTTCACACATTTCGTGTGTTATAATATTTTGTAAGTTGATGTCAAGATTTTGTATAAATAAAGTAAATGTATGATTGTTAACACTTCGTTTTATTTTAAACTATCGTTTATACGATACGGTTTTGTTTATTCTTTTATATTACATTTTTTTTATAAATTTTGTACTCATAGTACACAACGGAACGAATGGCGAAATCTATGAACTAAAATTTAAAAATAAACCAATTAATATCATAAAATCCCTAAAAGAAAGCTTGGATAATACTAATGCACAATAAATTTAATGAGATGGTTTTGTAAAAACATTTCATTGCATACTAATTATAATTACCTACTTTAAATTGATTAGGTACAGTAATTCTCCGTGCGTTGACTAGAAACGTAGGAGTGAATTCAAATCATCGTAATTAACTAATGTATCTCCGCTGAAAGGCATGTTTGTTCAGTGTTGTCAATTAAAAAGTTTGAATATTGATTAGTATAATATTTGTTGTCATTTCACCACAAATATAATTTAGATCGGACTTACCGAAACTATTATCACATTTTAAAAGAAATATTCATTCATAAATTATCTAGAAAATTAGTTTTTTTGTTATTTTTATAGAATTGGAAATTAAAAATAGTCAATTCTCAATTTAAATTACTTACTTGTTTATTGATCAATATGGAAAAAACATATCACTGTCATATCAGAAGAATTTCACAGTAATAATTGTCCATGGGTTAATCCAATAAAAAATAAAATATGCTACCACGAGCATCAACGAGACTTGCAAAATTTAAAAAGCAATTGTAGCGAATTTAAAACTCGAACAACTCGTTAACTATTCCATTAATGCTAACGTTCGTAAGCTAGTGTTATCTTAATTGATTTAATTTTATATTTGTGTTTCATCGCTAAAACCAACTCAATTTTTAACGTTTACTGTTTGTATTGGGAATGTATCCATGCTAAAGCTAATCGTCAATTATTACTGAAATGTTAGGTGTCCGAATCGACGATAAACGATAATTAAAATCGACAATTCAAATAAAAGTTCTGACCGTTTTAATCGAAGTAATAAAATTTTTAGTTAATTAACAACCAAAAACATATTTCCATTGCTTATACAAAAGTAGTAAAAATAATGAAACAACAAACTAAACTGACATAACAGAGAGTGCAAAAAGTAGTAAACTACAGGAAAAAAATTGGGAATCACGTACTGTTAATTATAACATTTTCAGATACACTGTTCATATTTTTTTATCATTAAAGCACAGCATAAATATATTCTACACAGTAGGTTCACTCCCTTGATGCTTTGTCTTGTACAGTCTATTTCAATTTGTTAGAATTGTGACCTTGAAGAAATCTGGGCGAAGATAGAAAGAATACACACTACGCATGAGCAAGACAGAAATAGTAAGAACAAGTTTGAACGAGCAGAGCTCTCGATGGGCGGTGTTACGAGATCGGCTAGAACCGTACAGTACTAGACGAAAATGTTTATCAATTTCTTAAAACAAAAACGTATATAAATTAACAATAGAAAACAAAGCAAAAGTTTTATAGGTGTGTAGAACGTTAAGTCTATTCACTTGTTATTATTTTTGGCTAAATATGCCTTTAAATAAAGCATATTCTTAAATTTTAACGAGGCAGTTTAAATAATTTTGCAAATGGTACTGTAACTTTTGTCTAGTTTTCGCTCGATGATCGGTGTAGAAATGAGCTCCGCAGACAAATATGATTGAATTTGGAATTATGCTACGGCACATTCTAAAAAAAGGGAAGGGGCATACCTCCAACTTCTTGAAACGAACAGTACAGCAGTACAAATATGTATATTTTGTATTTATGTAATTTGCTAGAGATATTGAACCGTTCGCATACGTATGGAGTTGACTTATGACCGCCTATAAAAACGCCGGCATTTCAGGTCAGACAAAAGGAGTAATCCTATTGTATTATCAACATAAACATAACCCCATTCTAGTATCTTTAAAGGTTCTCTGTGTAAACAGTTATTAATAATCATTTTTGTATGCAATATCTTCAGAAAAAATATGGAATATTAATACGTCAAATTTAACGTTATAATAGACTGACATAGAAGTAACTGTTTAACAGTTCCACTTTTACCCTTTCATATACAGTATTCTCAAATGAAAAAAAAAACGAACACAAGGTATCTACGTCTTGTTCTTCACGTCAGGCCACCAGTGTCATTGTGATTTGTTGGAGAATAGAAAATAGAGAGGTTTGAAAAAAGAAATGATTGGGATCTCTTACAATTGGAACGCGAGACAAATAGTACGAAGCCAATAACAGGAAACGAAGGTATATTGACTTTGCCCGCGTTACACATTAAACAGTAAGAGATTTCACCCTTCGGCCATCGTATTGACGATAGCGCGGTCATGGCGACGGTGGCTGTGATCGAGGTACTTATTTCTTGCTCTTTACTGACGTAAAGCTAAAAGGATCTGCAGTTTTCGATATATAGGCAAGCTGGAAATAAATGGCACCTCGCGGGATGCACAAAGAAAAATTTATTGCTACCGTTTCGATTAGTCTACTCACGTTTTTCATTACCTTGAATTCGCTTTTTATTGAATGATATTTTTCTTATAAAGTAATAATATTATATTTTGCTAACAGCTAATCACCTTGCGCGTTAAAAATACGAAACATTACAATTTATATTCCCCCAACGTCCGCTTCATAACCCAAAAAAAAGGAAACAAATATGAGTCCCAAAAGTTTAGATGTGAAAGTCGACTTATAAAGAGCAACATTGGGGTGGCCAACCCAAATTATTTTGCCTCTTGCGGGCCACTTTGCAAGTAAATTGTATCTCCATTAAATCTAGATTTAGACTCTTTATAGGGTTTTTTTTGAATTCATAGGTGAAACAAACAATCAAAAAAACGAATCACAGTTAATTTTTGACGTGACAACGTCTTATAATTCGATGGAGCCGGCTGCACGCACAAAAAAACATGACTCATGCGGCGTTACCTCGCTCTGAGGCGTTCCATTTAAGGCTTGAAGTGCAAGCGAGAGCGTGGAACTAGCGTCAAAGAGGCACAATCGGCCTCCGCGTTCGGCAGCGTTCGACATCTGTCTCTCTCCTACTTGAGTGAGCGATGCGTCCGCGTGGACAGCTGCTATACAATAATACATTTCCATTTACCTCCTTCTCTATATCCATACAAAATATCTATCAAACAAATAAAATTAAAACTTTCTTTTGAAAAATGAAACCATTCCATCAGTATTTTCTTATGACGTTGTCACGTTCAACTATCGTCAGTAAACCGACTTCACAGACAACCGATTTTTTCTCATAATTTCGACAGTTAAGTTTTGAACATACCGATGCACAAATAATCTATTCTTTTAATACATTGGATTCTATGGATCGTAGATGGATCGTGTGCCCTGTTTCGATCCGATACCACTTTGTTATTAGGATCAGAACAGTGCCGGATAATTCTACCACAGAAAATCATCCAAAAAGTGTAACCAAAAGCTATCTAATGAAAATTGTATATTATGATTGTATTGAGATAGGTCGTTTGTCCTAATTTGTACTATTTATTGATTACTGTATTAAATAATTTGTTATTTCGACATAGTTCTTGTGTTTACTTTTTCCCGTGAATGACTGAACTGTTATAATGTCTGTCACTTTTTGGAATATCATAACGATAACTTTGATGATGACTTTGTCACCTTAGTGGTCTTGCCGGCACAGCTAATGCCGCGTACCCGGTTATCCGACACGCGACAAAAGTTTATATAACTTTACCCATTATATAAGGTTGTTCGGAAAGTCATTTCGTTTTGTCCCGACAGAGGATTTAATTGTATTCTTTTGCACCCAACTTCACATTTAAGCCGTATAATTTTTATATGCTTTGAGAGCTCATATAGCAAGGCTTTTGTGTGAAAAATTCCAATTAATTCAACGCAGTAGTTTTTGGTTGGTGCCCTTTTAAATATGGAGAGCGATAAGCTGCATTTTCAACATATCTTACTGTTTTACTACAGAAAGGGTAAAAAATACTGTTCATGCCAGAAAGAAATTGACTGATGTGTATGGAGAAGGCGTGTTGACAGTACGCCAGTGCCAGAACTGGTTCGCTAAATTTCGATCCGGCAATTTTGATGTCGAAGATGCACCACGTTCGGGAAGGCCGGTTGAAGCTGATAAAGACGCGATAAAGGCATTAGTTGATGTGAACCGGCGAATAACAACACGTGAGATCGGATTGAGGTTAAATTTATCAAATTCAACAGTTTATGACCACTTGAAAGGCCTGGGATTATCCTCGAAGCTCGATGTATGGGTTTCCCATGTTCTCACAGAGAGAAATGAAGCTATCACTTGTTGTAATTCCATATTTAATATAGTTTGAAAATTATTCTTAATGAGTGTATCTGCTCATTCCTATGCCACAAATCATTTAATGCTCACTCGGAAGCTAAAATATATCATCCAGTTTTACCTTCACAAGGCGTCCATTATATTAGTATTGAAATTTTATAGGAAACCTTGTAAGCAATAATTTACCTGAAGGCTGGAAGTCTTCAAAGTACAGAGAAATTGTCTAGACTGAATAAGGATAAATAATCTAATTAAACTATCGTATTTAGCTTAGACGATGACTTTAATCGTAAGTATTATAGTTTTAATATCAAATTTATTTAAACTGATTAGTGTACTACATTGGCTTCTTTCTTGTCACGTTATCAATACATGTTTCTACAAAAACGGATGATAATTTCTAATAACCCTGAATGTAAGTTCAAAACTAAAACGTTTAATATATCAGAAATGTAGTAATTTAGTTAGGATTCCCGTGCCAAATGTTTTGCTTCATCTGATTAGTTTAAATTTGATGCGAGATTAGTGTCTTTCGTGTTTAATTTCCACCAAATAGTAATACAGTCAATCCGATTTTCATTCTCGTACAAAGCCGAAGGATAGGGCGGAAAGTCCTACCGAGTCTTCTTTTATAAATCGTGGAAACAGAAAGGTAGTGGTTAGGATGAAGCAGATAAAACAGACGAAATGGAAAAAGTAGAAAAAATAAAAATTTACCTAAAAAATATTCCCGCAGTGTTTGCCTAAATGCAACAGGCATAGAGACCCGGCATCAAACCTCAATATCCTTCCGAATACTATGTTGGTATTTACTTAATCAATGCCAATATCCGTATTTTCGCATACGGTATGTATACCTGTAGATATACTCTATCCAGTTTTGTTTTGATGTATTCAGATAATGAGATTCAGTCAATAGTTAATGAATGACTCTTATTAGTAAACCTGAATAACTTCGATTTTGGCTTTACTGCATACTAATCATATATTCAATTCAATGCGTTCAAACGAAAATAACTTCCAATTCATCAAGCACACATTTCTAACCTGGAGTGAACTGCTATTCAATTGTCATTTGTTATAATAGACTTGACATATACAAAATTGCTTACGGAATACACTCTGTCAAATACTGGTGCCATTTAATTATTATATTAATTCGAATAATAAAAAGATGTGATGATGAAGATTAATGTTTTCAATTAACTTCTTGCTGTCATTTAGTTATATTGTGAAGAGAAACGAATACCCGCAGTTTAAAATAAAAAACATGTTTCAACTTCACTCTGCTTTGGTTAGATTCCAGGATGCTCTACCATAAAATGTTTAAATCCGTTTTTAAGAAATTTGTCACTTGTGTGGATGTTTTTGCAAAACGCGCCCTTTGGCACCCTTTGGCACGTTGGCTACTTTATAGCTTTTTCTAAGATTTAATAGCGAAGAAATAAACACTAAAAGACAAGACAATAACACAACAATATATATATTTAGAAAGTTAAAAAAGAAAATTGTGGGAATGGGTGGGTGGTGGTTCGAAGAATAAAGATGAGACGGACGAAATGAAGATAGAAGAGAATGAAACATTATCTGTGGAATATTACTGCCCCAGCATTTGCCTAAGTGATCTAAGAAAACTACAGAAAAACTTAAACTTGGACCAAGGCAGACGGACCTGGAACCGAATCGGCGTCCTCCCGAATGTTAAGCCATGATCTAAACCTCTAGATCAGCCGCTCGGTAGACGCAGAGACATAACGAATTGTTTTCAAAAGGATATAACAAATATAACAAAATTATATTAGCGTTTTCCTGAGATACCTAAATACAATAAATCTAAGTATATTTCTACTGAATTTTGTGCCTAGGAGAATATTTGGATGTATGTACAGATATCAAAAATTAAAATGTTTTTAGCTTAAAAACGGTGACGTTATCCGATACATCCGCACTTTCGCATACGGTAGGTATAATATCATATGCCTATGTTATGAAAAGAACTATTAACTTTATGGAAGCCGTAAATGTTTAGTCGAGCTAATTAACGAATACGAGTAAGATTTTAAATAAATTTCCTATTAATTAGCGCAATCGTATCGGAATTAAAAAACGTTTTATTAGGTACGTATAAATTGTAGACGAACAACCATATTGAAAATCATCAGGATTTTAAAAGAGATTGAAAATAAAATGGCATTACTGAAGAGCATAGTGATTTGTTTTAAGTTTAGCGTAGCATACTGAACAGCAGCAGCTTTCTGATTTGCCCTCATTACGAAAATCTCTTAAATGCTTGTTTGAAGCAATCTGTTCATGCTGCAAAATTTAATGACCATTATACGTTTAAAATGGCGTTCAAAGCTAAATATACGTGTATTTATTACTTTGGGTAATTTACTTGTGGGCGCTTGTTTATGAATAAAAATGCACTTATATAATATATATATATATACACATACGTTTCATGAAGGTAAATGTGGAATTTATACCCTTATGCGCCATCTTTTTATTCGTTAATTACACGAGACCGACAAAGATCATTGAAAACTAACGAAACTGTACCTTCTAATTTAAATTAAAATATAAAAGACCGTCTCATAAAATAATTAACATGTAGCTACGCTATTCAGACTAAAGAAATGGGAGTGCCCCGTTTTGCGAAGGCCGCGGGTTTTGACTTCAGTGTTAACTAAAACTTCAACATCAGGGAATTATTATAATTACAATACTGCATTATAATGTTTTATTTAGACAATCCCTCGTGAAATATATGCGGTAATAACACGCATACATTATTATAAACCCAGTTTACGAAATTCGCCCTCTTTTTTATGACTTTTTATTTCAAACTGAAAACAGACGATTCTTAATTAAATATTATGATTAAATAAACACAATTTGATGTCGACAGTACCTCCTTTAGTAAGTTTTGCCCTTTTATTGAACGTGTTAATGGTCGCTGATTGTAGAATGATCTATCACAAGGCAAAACTGATATTTCCTTAATTTATTTTCAGCGCCTTAATAAACAGTTTTAAATTTTACAAAACTTTAAAACGCTAAATCGCTAAAGCGCAATATTCCACCGTTTTTTCCTTGGTTAACAGAGCGAATGGCAAACATACAAGCCTTTAATTAAAAGAGGTAAATTACCGACTTATTGGCTAATATTATGCCATAATCTGTACAAGGGCATCACCAGTCAATGAACCAGGAGGTGGTAAGATAGCAAATGAATTGCAGGTAAGGGTGATTAAAAAAATGACTCGCATAAATATACGTGAATTTTATGTTTTAGTAGCTAATGCTTACCAAACTATAGCTTAATTAAAAAAAGTAAGTGATCTGTCAAAATTTTTTGAGAATTACCAAAATCCATGTATCAATTTATCAGGATAACTCAAGATTTTATTAATTTTTTAATTGTGAAACATTTTTATTTACATAACTACCTATATCAATAATGTACTTTGTATTGCCTTAGATAATTTATCTTTACCTTGTCTCGTCCTTCACTTCTGTTCTTTAAATGCCAGTTTCAAGAAAAAAATAAAAAAATCTTGAGCGAGCTTTATGAATTGATACACCGATTTGAAAGTGTCAGAATATTTACAATTTCAAACATAGATAATAACTTGAGGAAAAATTTGATTGAAATCTTTTAATCGAGATGATTTTTGCTAAGCACAATTAAAAAGTTCATATACTAAACATATATGTGATCATGCGAGAAGCTTTGATCAACAAAAAAGCTCAATTTTGTCGGTCATCCTCTTGTAGGTAAAATAAATAAATATAAAATAAATTTTGTAAACAGGAAGGAACAACTGTATTACATCCAATTTATGCATCTGAACGTATTAAGAATGAGACCGATACTACAGGTATCCTATCCTCTCATCTGGGTAGGTATTTTAAAAAAATCATTTTTCCCAACATAAAATTTACTGTTAGATTAGATTCATTCGCCTTTAATTTTTTGTCATGAAAATGCACAGCTTTTACGTTTAAATAAGTACAAAACGATTTCTTTTAGTAGAATTTTGTATATTTTCTGTCAGAACAAAACTCTTGGTATTTGGTTGGACGATGGTTTGAGTCACTAGAGTGTGGCAGCTGCCCCCTGCATCCTCCCTTAAGGACGACCTTATGAATCTGTATTATATTTTGTTAGTACAGAAGAGTGGTGTAGGTACAATCTAGTATATCGCTTACGATTTGAGCGAGTTCCCAAAACCTATTATGACATTAATCGTCTCCTTTATAATCTCACTTTAATTAATCTAATTCCCAGCTTTCTAAAGAATATTGAAAGGAGTTTAAAAGATAATGACTCCGTATAGTTGGTCGCTTCGGAAGCGCCATTGAAAGAACTCATTTTCATGCAAATTTCAGGCAATGCCTCCAAATTTACCACTTCTTCCCTTGCCTTTAATTACAACTAAAATTAGAAACCAATACTTTAGTGAAGCTTCTGTTTTTCGTCACTTTCCGCGCAGTTCCGTACCTACGATTTTCCGGCTGACTTATCTCCATTAAGGACGCTGATAATTTCAGTCGCATGTATTATAATTGGACTATATAAAAACTCACAAAAAGTGAACAAGTTTGCAACTAACGGTTACTCAATCAGAAGTATCTTATTATGTTTTACTTCCGGGAAGAAACGCCTTTAAGAACATTTTGTTTCAATCTCGCGTTTAAAAGAAGAAAAAAAAAATCGGTTGTCTGTAAAGTCGGTTTACTGACGATAATTGAACGTGACAACGTCATAAGAAAATACTGATGGAATGGTTTCATTTTTCAAAAGAAAATTTTAATTTTATTTGTTTGATAGATATTTTGTATGGATATAGAGAAGGAGGTAAATGGAAATGTATTATTGT
>NW_020438931.1:281609-289560 GCF_000699045.2 Agrilus planipennis
GTGATTTAATTGATTTTTCATTGAAATTATCGCTGTTAATTAAAATACGATTGTTTATCTCTTGGAAAGTTCATTTATTTTTTATTTTTCTATTTTTGAACTGATAAATACTTACAAATGGAATAAGTACTTGGAATTACTTAAATATTATTTTAATTTTTGCAAAGAACTAAATTTTACTCCACTTTATATCAACGCTGGTTCATTTGAAACCCAATTACTAGATTAAAATGCAAAGATTTGTGGAGTAGAGTAGAAGAGCTGTAAGGGCATAAATGTCTTTTGATATCGCAGCATAAGTCGGCAGCACTAAAAGGGATGCCTACTCCTGAGACACTAATTTTCGATACCTGGAATAGTATTGCGGAATGTTATGACCAAATAAAAGATTTGCTTTTGGTGTGCTGCCGATCATTGGGTCAGTATATTATTCGTGCGAGCAAGTTTTCTCTTCTATGAACTTAATAAAGAACAAATTAATAAGAGGCCAAATAACAAATCAAAATTTAGTCAAGTCTTAAACTAAAAACAATTAGTCATGTGCTGGACGAAACATTCTAGAGAAGGGTCACCGTTCGCATAATTTCAATCTTGTAAAAAACGATTTAAAAAATCATGGCTCTGAAATTCATGAAGCAATGTTTTTTTTTACGATTGGCTCTTCCAGCTTTAAAATTTGGCGACCCCGGCCTAGACGAATACTAACCTTACTTGATCCAAGTTTGCCAACGGAACTTCGGTTGGAGTAATTAGGTTATAGTGGTCTAATGGAGAAATATGGTGATCGTTCTTATGAGCTAGAAACCATGACTGCTGTGTATCGTTGAAATATTTAGAGTGCATCTAATGGGACTGCAGTTTAAAGTGATTACAGATTGTAACAAAAAAAATATCTGATACCCGGGGTGAGACGACGGTAGCTAAAAGTCCAATAGTCAATAGTATAACTTTCAGATGGATTATCGTTACGGTAAATCTATGGCTCACGTGCACGCATTGAGTCGTAATCCTGTTGAGATCCAGTTATAAAGGACTTAAATGTCATAGACTGAGTAAGATTGTGTTACTCTTTCTCAATTGCAAGACAAAACAATCCCCAGAATCATAATGACTAGATAAAATGGATAACGCCTGAGAAACTAAGAAGTATTTTAATGAGTAAAAGATGGTAAGATTTAAAAGAGATTGACAAATGAACGAATAGCTTGGTTGACTCTTGAGAGTGCACGGTAACACATCTGCGGACTGTGCCATTACGAAAGGGAGCCTTTAAGTTTACAGAAAACCTTGGAAAGAATAGTAGGAAATTACTGATTTCCCAGAATGGGGAAGTTTGTATTCAAATGCATTAAAGGTTCGATGTGTCACCAAAACAGTATTAAGTATAATGTACGTGTTGTAAATAACATTAGAACAGACAGCTCAGAAAAAGAGAGTACGATAAGTCGCGAATAAAGGTGAGGCAATATGGATAGGTGATGTAGTTATGATTCTTAGAACGAATAACCATGCTACAGGGAGCAGCAGGAAGCATATTGCAAAATTTAAAGGATTGTTTCGAATATGTAAGATTTTATACAACGATCTCTAATACGAGACGAAGGATCTGAGAGAAGGTTACAAGAAATATAAAACTGTCATAGCGGTACATAAACAAAAACCGCGGATTATTCTCAAAGACTAGTGCACTATTTTACAATACAGTAGAATCTGCTTATAATGGCATCGAAGGGAAATGACAAAAACGTCACACTAAGCGGGCGTCATACAAAGTATAGTCTTAGAAAATAAACAACTTTCTATTTTGGTTAGTTATCTAGTATAATAGAGAGAAAAGCCACAAATTGTATATATTTATTAACAGAAAAAGAAAAAGAATGATGAATTGCAATATCATTATACATAAGAAGAGTCAGAAAAATGAGCGAAAATGTTATTATTAATCATTTGGGTCACTATAGCCGGATATGATTTCTTTAGAATCTGTCATAATAAACGATATGTCATTTTAAACGGAGTCGTTATACCCAAACTTTCCTATAGAGAATTTAATATGAAACCCAAACTGAACACTGCAATTACTTCATATTCGGTTGGTCAATATAGGCGGAGTCATAATAAACGAATTCCACTGTAATTGTCAATTCATTGCAAATGAAGTTTAGGTCGGACTACCTCAAGCTTTTAGAGAAAGATTGGAGACCCATTTGAAGTAACATTCAAGCATTTCATGTCTAAAGGAATTTTATTTTATATGATACAAAGTAATGCATCTATAGATTAAATTAAGAATTTGTTATTTTATTTCCAAGACTCGTATCCATCTAAATATTGTGAACTATTGGTGAAAAAAATTCGTTTTATTTTAAAACTTCGTAAAAATGAGCAATGAACATTATTATATATACATTATTATGGACGCAGTTCTAAAAGGACTTTAATGAGTCGTTTTAATTTATCAAATCCTTAAGAAATTCCTAGTATTAGCGGAACTAATTAAACGGCTACTTTAATACTATGGTAAAGCGGAACGTTTTAAAGGTAATTGTTGAGTAAACGCAAACTTACGAAGTTTTCGGTCCCTAGTAAGGAACATATTGAGATCGTGCTTAACCAGCGGAAAACCGAAGAACGCGCAAAACTTTCCGCCGACTTCTTGCAACTTAGCAAGCCACACGGATAAGAACGGGAAGAAAAAAGTTGAAAAGAATGTTTAAAACATGGTGCGGACGTGACGTAATCGGCTGCAAAGTATTGTATTGGTTTATTCTGAGTCAAGGATTTCTAAAGAAACGTTCCAAGCTTATTTAGACGCTGCCTCTGGCCTTTTGTTGAAACCTACATTACAGCTGACAAATAAGCCGGTTTATGGAAATTTTAATTTTTTTTGCATTAGCATACTTATAGTACGTGACAGTTTTAATAAATCAGGATCATTTTAAGTTGACGAAGTTACAAGTTACTATATTCAATGAAATATACTACTGTAAGAAGGCATAGAAAAGTCAATAATATTTCTTTTAAAATTTTGATTTTTAATTTGAAAGTTCAACCTGAAACTCGAAATTTGGACTTGCGTATCCCCGCCACCAGTAACAGTCCGCGTGGTATTGGGACAATGGGAAAGTTCACGCGCCGAGCAATATTTGGGGCGAGTGGACGTTGCACAAAAAAATGGTTTAGCCTTTCGACACAGAAAAATTTATACTACAAAACCTATTTAAGATAATAGTGACGAATATTCCAATCGAAAGAAAAAACGTCTTCAAATATTAATAGTTCCTTTTACATTCATCCTTTTTGTAGTATCGCATACTTTTGAAACAAATATGTTTATCTCAACACCGTAAATATATGTATTTGTCGACTACTTGTGATTATTTCAAATTTCGATTAGTCAGCACTAGGGACTGCCTTTCTCCCCCGCTGCTATTGTTAAGTCACCTACCAAATAGATTTTCGTTTAGCCCTTCTAATGCAGGTATAGTGAAGCATGTAAATATTTCAACCTCTGCGTCTACTTCACGTACCAACATTTTCATCATCATAAGGTCGTCAATCCTAAGACTGGTTGGACACGCACATCCACTCTTTCCTATCTTGAGCTAAACTTCGTATTTCCCTAAAACTAGAACAACTCACATCCTTAACTACTTGCGAACAGTAATCTAATCTAGGTCTACCCTACCTCTCCTAACTCCCATTTCTGCTTCTAATACGTCTCTGACAAGACCTTTATGTCCGAGAAGGTGTCTTACTAACCTATCTCGCCTATTTCTTATTGACTTCCATAGAGTCCTCTGTTCTCCTATTCTTTCTAATACTCCCACATTTGTAACCTTCACTATCTAAGCTATCCTTATCATTTGCCTGTAACACCACATTTCGAACGCTTCTAACCCATTTTTTTTCGCCGCGCCCACTGTTCATGTTTCGCACCAGTACAGCGCCGCGCTATGAACATACACCTTTACAGCTCATTTCAAATTGTTTGAATTGTGACCTTGAAGAAATCTGCGCGAAGATAGAAAGAATACACACTAAGCGGGAGCAAGACAGAAATAGTTGGAACAAGCTTGAATGAGCAGAGCTCTCGATGGGCGGTCTTAGGAGATCGGCTAGAAATGTATAGTACTAGGCGAAAATGTTTAGCAATTTCTTAAAACAAAAATGTATATAAATTAACAATAGAAAACAAAGCAAAAGTTTTATAGGGGTGTAGAAAGTTAAGTTAATTCACTTGTTAATATTTTTGTCTAAATATGCTTTTAAATAAAGCATATTCTTAAATTTTAACGAGGCAGTTTAAATAATTTTGCAAATNCGAGTCTCTGTAGTGTCGCTGAGATAGACTGTTGAGACTTTCAAAAAAACTGTTGAGCGTCTCTGAACGAAAGACTCGAGTCGCTCATTCAGAGATCCTCATTTCGTATACAGTCTCTAAACGAAAGACTCGAATCTCTGAATGAGAGACTCGAATCTCGAAAAGTGGTGTCTCTACAGACATTGTTAAAATTTTCTAAGTTCAACATATTTCAGAGATCCCAGTCTTTCTACGAGAGACTCGAGTCTCTCAATTTTTCAGTTTTATTCATTCCGTCTCTCTGCGAGAGACTCGAATCTCTGAATTAACAATTTTATCATTCGAGTCTCTCATACAGAGATCGTGAGAGACTCTGAAAGACTCTGAGAGACTGGAGACAGACTGAAAATTTTTGTCTAAGGATACTCTGAACAATTTATAATAAATGTTGCATCTGCCCATTTTGGAAACCCTGTTATTTAAAAAATAGCGTTAGGGTGTTATTTCCAATGTTAGAAAAATAGCTATACTTGTAATTGTTAATCACGACTGTTTCTCATATTATAAAAAATATTATGAGTACGAGTGGATGTTGTTTAAATTTTCAACTTATTTTGTTAACAGTTTACAAATATTGCACAAATGTCTACATGCAACTCAATTATTTACAAAGAGCAGGAGAAAAAGAAGTCTATCAGGGCAACAAGAGATAAGACAGTTGAGACAGTTTTTGTGACATGAGGCCTCGTTAAAGATATAAGATGTAGAAACAGGAGTAAAGAGTGGCAGTACATTACATTTCCAAATAAATACTGTTTAAATTTTTCTGATGAGATCCAAACAGCTCCTATTTAGGGTGATTAGCTGAAACCATTCCATATAGGAACTTTTGAAGATACAAAACCTGTGCTTTAATCAATAAATAAGTTTCCAACTGGTCAACTTCAAAATATTACAAAGAGAAAATAGAAATAATTAATTTTAACTGAATGTAATTAGTAAAATGAATTTAATTTTTTGAACTTAATTGACCCTTCTAAATACAATTAATGAAAAGGAACTTCTATAAATAATCTACTGATTGATATCTTGAACTGAAAAAGAATATGTCTTCCCCATATAAAATATCGTATTTCCCAAAAAATAATTGCGATTTTTTTAGAATAGAAGACGTGTAAAAGAAGGACTAATAAAGGATATAGGTACTGGTTATCTCATTCTTTTATACCGCCCTTCTTGCCTTATTACACCTTTGAAGTATTTTATTTCAGACATCCGAGGAGCAGGTAAGTCTCATAAAACCGACGAACGAACGAATGGGGGGGTAAAAAAGTGAAACAGAACAAGACCTCGATTTGTTTTTATTTTCCGCATCGTCTAAAGAAGCGCAAAGAGAAAGAAGGGTTGGTGGTATTTTCAACATAAATCTTTAGTTAACCAGGCACCGACACAGAGGGTGCAAATTATTCGCAGACTGTTGGAAACAAACACTTGCTGGAAGCATGGGTAGCGGGGTCGGCGACAAAGAACTTTGTTGACGGAATGAGAAACGCGAATTAGTGCTTGTTTCCCTTGCTTACTCTCCACTCCTGTAGTTGTCGGCTCGGCAAAGAAGCTATGACGGGCGACAACAATAAAAAAAGGAAAATTATCCTAAAGCCAAATCACTCAATGCTTTAAGTTTTTATTAGTAGATAAAACGCACACAACCCAGATGGAAAAATAATTTAATTCATTCCGGATAATTACACCAATAGACCAAACACAATGGAAAGGGGAATTTTTTAAAAAATTGGCTTCTTTTAGTTTTGAAAGCAAATGTCTCTTTACTGACAAAGTAAGATAAAAGGGCTTTTTGGAAACATATTAGATAATGTATTTAATGACACTTCACTATATGAGCAAAAAAGTGGAAAAACATCAAAAATATATTTATTAAAAACATCATAATTTATATTCATATTCACTATTTAAAGTTAAACGTTATCATCTCGTTCAAGTATAGGTAGAAAATAAAAGGGGAAAAGGGAAGATGGAATTTAACCTATTAAAAGGTACTCCACTCATTGGTAATACGAAAATAAACTTCTAAGGCTTTTCAATTGTGTGAGAATTATCGGTAAGTTATAAAAATTATAGAATTCATATTTTAGAAAAGAACCAAGACGGTAAAATAATTTAGCCAGACTAGTCTATAACTACGAGTCCCTTCACATTTCAATTGGCCCACTTAACGAAATCTTAGTATTTTCCAAAAACCAACAAATGCTACATATTTTTTAAATCCAAAATCAATTAATTCAGAATCATTTTCAACATCAGAATTTGCTGAACGTCTGCTTGGGTTGAAAATGACTGGATAATTGGAACGACATTTCCATCAGGAAAACGTACCGACCAGATGTATTAAAACTTTTTCGAATAAGAACGATTAGGGTTCTCAGAATAAAATAACCCCTTTAAATTTTTCCGTAAGCTTAATAAACATCTTGTATAATAATATACGATACAAACCGATAACAAAAACGTCCAAAGTCCAAAACAAAGCATTTTTTTGGTATCCTGTTAGACAAATTCCGAACTAAGATTTTTTATTAAAATTACTTTATATTCGTCCTTCATTTGTTATAAGTTAGTATTATTTTCATCTTGATGAATAGATACTAAAAATACTAAATAAGTAAAATTATAAATTGAACTCGAGTAGCATTTTTGCTGCTGAATAGGTATCAATTTCGTAAAAATCCTACAGTGTATCAATTGAAATGGGGAAGGGGCTCACATTTTGCGTATTTTAACCAAAGTTTGTTGTCTTAATCACCAGGTTCTAATATTTCTTCGAAAATGAATTGTTACACGCGAATTTTTTTTAATAAACTTGTGAATCCAACCGAATGGTTTGTAAGAAAAAGACAAATTATTCATTTCAATAGGAATTTCTAGAAAGCGTATCTAAAAGGATCTTTCTACTTCTTTACATTTATTTAGTCCAATTGATATTCTAATTCTATTAAAAGTTGTTGGCGTATAGAAGAAAACGCCGTTGTTCAGGAATGGAGTTCCAATCTCGATTTAATTTGTTACGTAATAGGTTAGGTACCTACGGCCAATAATAATAACCGTAATGCCGAAGTTTGAATTTCAATGTTTGACTACACGTTGTACCTAAGTATCTCCTGAAACTGAGCAAACATAATTATATTTTCAATGTTGGCAATCGATAACGATTTCACCAAGTTTTAATTAACTCGTTATGAACGGCAAGTTAAGCGAAAATAGACTGGAAGTTTTTGCTCAGAAAATGGTGTCTACCGAGAGTTCAGCTTAAACTTCTGGCTCTTCAGCAAGTCACATGCAAATTTATAAGGTTCATTAGAAGAGGGCGCTCTTCTCAAACTTTTCCGACATGCCAAATGATGGTAAATATTCAAGGAAAAATTTTAAACTTGTGAAACAAACAAACAAACAAGGAAAGGAATAAAAGGAAATTACAATATAATGTTAAGTTCAAAAATGTAACATCTTTCATAATTTAGTTATGTTTATTTATTGTAATTAAGTAGAAGAGGTCGAGGAGGTACATATTTACTTGTTATTTACAAATAAGTTAATATACGTAATAACTTTGAAATAAATAAATATATAAAA
>NW_020438931.1:295254-298744 GCF_000699045.2 Agrilus planipennis
TGGGCGAAGAATGGAGCTTCAATCCAAATTAATGCCATTGTATTAATCCGCGACGACAACTCTCCCCCAATGTCATGGAGGCTAGGAAGGATAGTGGAACTTCATCCGGGCAAGGACAGTATCGCGAGAGTGGCATCGGTAAAAATCGCGAGTGGTGCAATTTTTAAACGCTCAGTGACAAAATTGTGCGTGTTGCCGATAAGCTAATAATTATTGTGTCAGTAATGCAGTTGAAAGTAATTAGACTTTCAAGGTGGCCGGCATGTTAGGTACACGGGGTAGTCGGGTAGAATTGTAAACAAATTGTAAAGTGTCCTATTATGTTCGTCACGTACAGTTCATTACAGTTTTATTGGTATTAATAGCCAAAATTCCCCTCGGCTGCATTCTTGTAGGTCCAATGACCGCCTACCTGGGGGTAGGCTAATATTATGTTTGTACATTATTGTTAGATAGTAAGTTCATAGATTTTATAAAATTTTAAATTAGTACTATTATAGACTCGCTGGAGAAAACATCGTCTCCATAAGACAAACTCTATTATCCTAATTTCTTGCGATTGATTTTTATAATCATTTTTTTTAATTATTCGGTAGTTGTAGTTTTAAAGTTAGTTTATAGTGGATTAAATTTAAGTTAAATTAAATATAGTTATTTCTACAATCACTACAACTACGTGTCTTATTTCATGTGGTACTTAGTACACCCCGTTGACAATAGTTTATATAAAAAACTTAATCAACGATAAAACAGAGGTACATAGAATAGAAATCAACTGTAATATAGCAACATACTCAAAACATCGAGTATTTTTCAAAAATTATAAAGCCTTTCCCACTTTTGTCCTAAAAATTTTAGGATTTCCGTGGTCTAGCATTTTTATATATATACTCCTCAAAACATTAGTTTCAGAAGTGTCGAAAATAAAAACGAATAACGTGTCTTTCGCGCATATTTTCGCTTATATTTCTGGAAATACGCGAAGTATAAACATTAAAAACAAAAAAAAAATTCCTATAGCATGTCACATAAACCAGGAATATAAAAACTTGCGCCTCCCTTAAAACACTTCTACGGCAGCAATTGGAGGTAATACAGGTCAGTAGATATATTATCTATACATATCTTTTATACTACAACGTTTTTACCTCATTGTAAGCTGAAGGAGCAAACATTATTTTGAAACCATCTTTTCGTGCAGAAACTCAAAAAAGTTAGTAAAATGTTCAAGTCTGTATTGTGACAAACTCAGTTACTGATAAAAGTGACTGTAATATAAGAAACGCTTTCACGAACTGAATGAAATTGAATTTATTAGAGTTATTTTATTGTTTATATTAAAAGAAGCTAAAAGTATTTGTAAAACTTTTCTATATCAACTATGTTGTGTTTTTCAAAAAATAATGCCCCCCTTAATAATTAATGATTGCATGTAATAGACATTCATTTCTCAAGTTGCCACTACTGTACAACTACGTATAGTACTTAGATAGTGGGCATATAAATATGTACACGTAAAAGAAACGGAAAAATTCTTAAATATGCCCCTTGTGAGTTTATATAAAATAAGAGATGCTCACCTTTTTGGAATAACGAACACAGCAAATGATGTAGAATTTCGTACTTAAATGGGGGTAAAATTGTGTCTTCAGTTGTTCAATAATATATGGTAGTGAAGCCAAATGGACGCTAACTTGCTTCAGGATACCTGAAAAAATTGTTTTTTAAATTGTTTATGAATTTATATGGGGTTATTGTTTATTTGCTATAGTTTCCACCTTACTACTACTTCACCACTCCCTATACTTACTTGCAAAGGTAGTACCTACCTATAATACTTTTACGCTCCAATTATTTTTGACTATGTAAACTTTATTTCTGAAATAATATTAAGAACTGAATACCTCACTTTTAGGTATTTAGGAAGTCAGGTAAGTCAGGACGGAACAAGCAATAGATATATAAAGCAGAGGATAGCGCAGGGTCGAGTCGTCTTCAATAAAATGAAGTCACTTCTATGCTCGCGAACAGTTAATTTAGAAATTCGAAAAAGGCTGTTAATGGTTTAAAAGTGTATGTTTAGAGCAGGGCGCTGTACGGGTGCGAAACATGGCCAGTGGGTGTGGTGGAAAACAAAAGGCTAGAAGCGTTCGAAATGTGGTGTTATAGAGAAGGTTAGAAATGAAGAGGTATTAGAAAGAATAGGAAAACAGAGGACTTTATGGAAGTCAATAAGAAATAGGTGCCATAGGTTGGNTTTGGATAAATATGCTTTTAAATAAAGCATATTCTTAAATTTTAACGAGGCATTTGATATAATGTTGCAAATGGTACTGTACACTTTTGTCTAGTTCTCGCCCGATGATCGGTGGAGAAATGAGCTTCGCAGACAAATATGATTGAATTTGGAATTATGCTACGGCGCATCCTAACAAAGGGAAGGGAACTTCTTGAAACGAACCGTAACAACCTCTTTCGAATTTCTAAATTAACCGTTCGCGAACACAGAAGTTATTTCTTTTTATTTAAGGCGAGTCGACCCTGCGCTATCCTCTGCTTTATAATGTAAAAAATGTAATTACTACATTTATGGGTAAATTATATTGGCACAACTTTAATTATATATAAAAGAAACTGTAACGTATTTTATATATTACTTGGATGATATGAAGATGCGATCAGGTTTGCACAGATTCAGGATTCCTCATTGCACATGTATCGTTTGTGTATATTTATACATTTCTACGGGTCTATTGCAGCGTAGCAAACCCTCGCGAAGAAGGAACCCCTAGAATTTTCCTGGAGTGTTTCTTTTGAACTTTTCCTGCTACTCTTATGTATTTCTGCATCCTGCTGTAACTAACAGAACGATTCAGTAAGCGTTGCAGGCTCTTTCGTTAAAAGAATTTCATGAATAGGCGCGAAAAGAGGGCGCATCCTGTGTCGCCAACATTAAAGCGCTCCGGTCCGTTTAATATATTTTCAACAGCACTCGAAACGTTGCAAATAACCAGTGGTGTACGTGTTTCGTTAAAAACCAACTAACATTACAATTTCTTATCGCAAATTTGAATTTAATTGCAATTGAACAATTTGTTTTTAATTCAAGTTCATGACAGTTATTGAATCCCAATATAAATATTTTTCAACTGGTAATTTGATTAGGGAAAAGGCGAATATAAAGATAGGAGACGAAAAATTAGAAGAAGTGGCTCATTTTAGATATCTAGGAAGTCAGATAAGCGAGGATGGAAGGAGTAGTAGGGATATAAAGCAGAGGATAGCACAGGGTCGTGTCGCCTTTAATAAAAAGGAGTCACTTCTATGCTCGCGAACGGTTAATTTAGAAATTCGAAAAAGGTTGTTAAAGGTGTATGTTTGGAGCACGGCGTTGTACGGGTGCGAAACATGGACAGTGGGAGCGGCGGAAAAGAAAAGGTTAGAAGCGTTCGAAATGTGGTGTTATAGGCGGATGATGAGGATATCGTGG
>NW_020438931.1:304099-310254 GCF_000699045.2 Agrilus planipennis
CTAATATGTCTCTGACTACCTTCTCATGCCTGAGAAGGTGTCCTACCAACCTATCTCGCCTATTTTTTATTGACTTCCATAGAGTCCTCTGTTCTCCTATTCTTTCCAATACCTCTTCATTTCTAACTTTCTACCCACGATATCCTCATCATCCGCCTATAACACCACATTTCGAACGCTTCTAACCTTTTCTTTTCCGTCGCGCCCACCGTCCATGTTTCGCACCTGTACATCGCTGTGCTCCAAACATACACCTTTAACCTTTTTCGAATTTCTAAATTAACCGTTCGCGAGCATTATAGACAAGTAGGGAAAAAGCGAATATGAAGATAGGAGACGAAAAATTAGAAGAAGTTGATGATTTTAGGTATCTAGGAAGTCAGATTAGTCAGGACGAAAGGACAATGTATTGTTAAGTAAGAAAAACATATAAAACAGAGAACGTAAAGATTGATGCTAAATGGCATTTTCATATCTAAGTGAGCCAACATGAGGAAAATGGGTAATTTATTTAAGTTTGCGCTTTAATTATTTTTCGCGCAGCCTTCCTCATTCGCCGAAAGCTCGTTATCTATTAGCTGGCATTATTAAAATAATTAAAGATAATGCACGCCCGCTGCGTTGAACAATAGCTGCAGATAAATTCCTTCCCCGTTCTTTTGCCTCTTTGGAGAGAAACCTTCGCACTACCTCTGTTTCACAACTAAACCAACTTTCTTAATAGCAGCAAGTTTGTAATTTACGGCTTCTTTAGAAATAATAAAATCACATTGCAAAACAGAACGAATCAAATAAAACACAAGCAAAACGGGGAATATAACAAAAACCTTTCAAATTTTGCATATCTACAGCTACTGTTACAAAATTCACCAGCAGTTATCAGTTTTTGATATACCATACATTATACTACACGGATATGTATCTAAATAAAATACCTGGGATTCACGACTTTTTGACATCGAATAGGTGAATATTCAATTTTTAAAACGAATGTAAAATTAAACAGAAATGTCTGTCAAGAAACAGAAGATTTTCATGAAAATTTTATTAGTTCGTTACACATGTTGGCTTCGTCAGATCAGAATGCGTACCACTAAAGATCCAATAAAACATGATACAGGTAACATTTTTCGTACCTTATTAAATTTTTTGACAAAGTTTATTCTCATTTTGTATATCTTAAAGACAAAAAAGAAGCTTTGCACCGTATGGTATATTAATAGAATAATGAATTTCCAAATAAAAGTATCTTTTACTGATAATTCAGTTAAGTTAGGATCATAAAGTTACGCTGGCAAAAGACAACACTGACGAAGTGAGTATTGAGTGAGATATGTCTAATTTTTTGTATTAGGTAGTTATTTATTTCTAAGTTTTCCAAAAACGTTAATTTATTAAACCATTTATGTTCCGAATTTAAAATGTCCAAATTGCTATAAAAAAGGTGCAATATGTGATTAGAATAAAGAAAATCTGATTTATGTAATTATAAATTGAGCATTTCAATTCATTCTCATTAAAATGAAACGTTTGCAAAATGTCGATAATGATCAAATAAAGAACTGTTCTGTTTTTGTAGATTCCTAGTAATTAGTTTTTTTTGAAGCTCATAACGGTTTGTAATTTTCTGACGAGGTTAAAAACCAAAAGACCTAATATTGTAACCCGCAATACTTTGAATCATTCGCGAAAATACAATTCTGAACAATGAGCACAGGAAGTTTTTTAGATGCTCCACAGAGGAATCAAAGAAAGTAAAATATGTATGAATTAAAAATACAAAAAAATACTCCCATGTGCTCGCAGCTGAAAATAAACTTAACAAAATCTTACCTTACTTAAGCATAAGAAAATATGTATTATGTGTACGGTATGGATGTATAGTGTATAAGTAATTCAATATAATATGTTTCCTTATTTTGTTATGTTTTGTCAAAGCATCTACATATTTCTTGGTTAATATACGAGATACTTTATCATCATTCACAAAAATGGCTAACGTATGTGTTATCCCGAATACTTACAAGACACTGCTTTTCGTTGGCCTAATTTAAAAAAAGAAAATTATTAAGCAGCCTTAGTACTATACCATTACTACCTGATATGTACTAGGTACACATTTTTTCTTATCAAAAAAGGTATATTGTTAATTTATGACTTCTTTTCTACAATACCAGTAGGTAACAGTTGGTGGTCATTAAGTTAGATAGGCACAGCTAAATACTGATACGAGATTATCCTTTTTTTGTAGGATTGGTGGTAAAATACTACACAAAAAATTTAAAAAAAGGGACTGATCGTCCTTTGGCAGCAAAACTGTACATACAATCAACCTTTGAGAAATGTTAAAATTAAAATAATTAAATAAGTAATTAATTTGTAAGAAAATAAAGAATGGAGACTATGGTATTAAAGAAAGATGAACAATTTACCACACCAAAATCCACACATTTTGCCCATCTCTTATGTGAACATCATCAACATTCATTGTAATTGCTTCCCCGAAAAGGCAAATACATTATTTAGACCCGGTTGCCACACAATCAGAACGACATGAGGATTTAAATGTGATATGGAAGCCTGTTCCTAAATTATCCCTTTCCGCAAAGTGCTAGGAACGTACTCAATAATTTATGAAGCGAAAAAGTGTAGGTAGAATAAAATACCAACTTATTTCGACAAGTTGAAAGGTAAGTAAAATGTGTAAAAAATGTTTGTCCACCTCTAAAACTTCGACTTCGGAAAGCTCAAGCGGAGCCAATAGTGCACCATTGGGAAAATAACTCGCCACAAACCAAGGTGGTTATGACAGGATTGCGACAACGACGGCGAGCACATAACTTCCCTTCATCCATCCGGCGGTACTTTTCCCCCTTCGTCCCATTTTGGAAGCTGTGTCTCATAAATTTGTTTTCGCACGCAAAACATTCCGAGTCCCGTGCCCATACCATGCCGCCGGCTGGCATAAACGGAACTGTCACAAACATTTTAAATGCGGCCACACGAAACCCAAAATGACGTACACATACATTCCTCGAAGCCAACTATGCAAATTGGTATGTGCTTTTAAAGATTAGTTTTTCGCTTGGCTTCATAAGCTTTTAATTTTATTCTTTGATATCTCAAAATCTACATACATTCAAAAGCGAGATTGCTCCAGGGAATTCACCCACCGCAATTTTGCGATTGTGCGCTGACAGTTTAGTATACGTAATAAAAAAAAACGCCCGAAAATAATAATTAATCTACGGCTTGCGACCTCTTCAAATAAAATCAAACAAGTTGATCATTAACTGAATCAGAATAGTTGAAACAGAACGTCGTAGATACAAAGAACCAATTGGATCTGTAAGCTTGCAGAATGATAAGCACTCTTGTATCCACCCTACTTATTTATCCTACATTTGCTTACCACCACAAAGAAGGTAAAAATTTGAAAACTTTTTTAAATCGACCTTTATTTAAAGAGGAATGTCATCATCAGCATCATGCACACCTTCACTCCTCCCCAGCCTGAGCCAGCCTTAATAGCATTTCCCGAAAACTGTAAAATTCTATACCTGCAAACAGTAATCTAATCTAGCTCTTCATCTTCAAGTTTTATATTAACTCTAACCCTATTTTATTTTATTATTTTTGTTTGTTTTCATTCCACGCAATTTTTCCAATAGCTCTTCCATTCTATCTAACACTGTCGTTGAGTCTTCCTCGTACTCCTGTATTATCCGCAAATGAAAGCACTTTAACTTTCTCCTGTTTCTATCTAAGCAAACTGAATGTAAGTGAAAAACTATCAAAGACAATTGTTCTTCAGTGTAGATAGAACCAGAATACTTTTTACACATATAATAACAGTACCTACTTCATCATCATAAGGTCACCAGTCCTAAGACTGGTTGGACACGCACCTCCACTTCTTTCTATCCCGAGTTAATCTTCGCATTTCCTTAAAACTAGAACATCACACTGTTTGCGAACAGTATTCTAATCTAGGTCTACCTTTAATCCTCTTAACTACTTTTCTGCATCTAATATGTACCTACTTCTCCTATAAAAAAATCTAACTGCGTGACTACTAATAGTAAAACTTAAGGGACAAAAAAAATCGTATTTTTCGAACCTCAGAAGCTACGACTGGTTCAAAACCATTCTATCGAAAGTGTAATAAATTATTAAGTGAAGCAACATGAATAAGGACACCCTAAATCCAATTAGCTGGCATTTCCATCCAAACACTTGGACAAGCAATTTATTTTTTCTATTGTAATTACTTTTTTTTAAGCTTTGTCCTATTTACTTAAATACTCTTATGTATGTACATTGTGCATACCTATATAAATATAACTAAACTTCGTCGAAAAAGGAACACAGTTAACTAAATTAAACAAATTACAAACATTAAAACTTTTTGCAAGGTGCGAGTGTGCATTCAGTAATGGAAAATTCTTTCCTCATTTGATAGAGTTTTAGCTGCAGCTTCGTTTTTCAACTAAATAAACAGAGAGTTTTCCGCTTAATGGACCGCCAGGAACGGACTTTAATTTATTTCTCTGGCTTGCGTAGAGTTTAATTAAATGAGAATGAGATCCGTTTCGTGTAGAAGTATGTGCTGGTAAGGTTTGTCTACTGTGTATCAAACTGTACTTACAATAGCTGTAAGTGGTGATAAATTAAAGAGTCTCGAATAAATAAGTAACTTCTTCAGATAGGGAAGATATTAGGCTCAAGGTGAGAAAATATAAATCACTTTGACTTATTATCAGACCAATTTTAGAGATCATTTAGCATGGACAACTGGGACACAAATAGCTATTTCTCCTTTTCTTTTAGAAAATCGAAGTAGACTATTTGTTTTTCTATAAATTTTAAATTAATTAACGTATATAATATCAAGTCAATACAGGGTGAAACATTTATTAATTATAAAACCATATCGACGTTTCGCTTCACGTATGAGGCCCCCCATCAAAATAGCTTTCCTAAACTAACTTAATTAAATTTTTATGATAACGCGGAAATTACAATTTTCAATTGTAAATAACTGAATTTGCTGTAGAAATAGTAGAATTTATTAGGTATCTCGTAATAATCTCAATTTTGATTTGTGTTTTTAAAAATTACTTCAAATTTCTTACTTATTACAATTAAATTTGTAATATCAACTAAAATACCTAGTGAATTTATTTCTGCTGGGATTTTATTTTCACAAATTCGGGTCCAAATTGTAATTTTTATTATTTTCGCTTACGATGCAACGGGCTAGTGGGATAAATTGTAAATATCGCTTTAATATTTAGGTAAATTTTCCTTGTTCATTTTCTCCTTGTATATGTTCACAGCTAGACCAAATTATTGGACTACTGTCTTTGTTTGTTTTGTTCCAGAACTGCGTGACCCTTTCATTCGCCGTTTACTCCATATACCACCCAACGAATTGCCGTGTCCCCAGAAGATAAAGAACCCCACCGAGATTCCCAGGTATCCCGATAAGACTCCAGCATATGCGGAAATTAACTCAATTGGTCGCTGTTCCACAACATCCCTCCTCCCTCTGTTCATTTATGCCATTGCAACAACAGTTGATCGAATTATCACGTAAATTGATAGGACTGAAGTACAGAGCAAGGGAGAAAGAGGTTAAAGAGAGAAAGAGGTTTGTTTATTTATTTTAATATATTGTAAATAGTTAAAACATTACTTTAAAGTGCACGTTTGTATGTACGTTGATAATGACGATGACTGTTTTTTATTGGTGCGCACGAACGGTTTTTAAATGTGTCCGGATAATTTACTGTGCTTAGATTTAATGGTCGGTGTAAATTACTTTTATCTGATTACGTAAGGAAAATGTGAGCAGTTGGGGAGAAACCACTTTAAACTACGCTGAACAAACTTTTATTACACAAATAAATCGATGTGTTGCAGAATACAATTTAAAATTCAAATTCACGTTTCAAAAAAAAAAAATGTAAGCTTTGGCTGGTAAATTTTGCGTCAATTACAGAACGAATGAAATCGTTTCATCACCTTCAGATGTGTGAAAGAAAGGCTTTTTATAAAGCAAATTTTTTTAACAAATTATTGAAATTTCTGTTTTTTCGTTTTTAACGCCTCATTGCGTGGTTTCTCTCCAGTCCTTTCCAACCCTTTACACG
>NW_020438931.1:310538-319353 GCF_000699045.2 Agrilus planipennis
TGGGCGAAGAATGGAGCTTCAATCCAAATTAATGCCATTGTATTAATCCGCGACGACAACTCTCCCCCAATGTCATGGAGGCTAGGAAGGATAGTGGAACTTCATCCGGGCAAGGACAGTATCGCGAGAGTGGCATCGGTAAAAATCGCGAGTGGTGCAATTTTTAAACGCTCAGTGACAAAATTGTGCGTGTTGCCGATAAGCTAATAATTATTGTGTCAGTAATGCAGTTGAAAGTAATTAGACTTTCAAGGTGGCCGGCATGTTAGGTACACGGGGTAGTCGGGTAGAATTGTAAACAAATTGTAAAGTGTCCTATTATGTTCGTCACGTACAGTTCATTACAGTTTTATTGGTATTAATAGCCAAAATTCCCCTCGGCTGCATTCTTGTAGGTCCAATGACCGCCTACCTGGGGGTAGGCTAATATTATGTTTGTACATTATTGTTAGATAGTAAGTTCATAGATTTTATAAAATTTTAAATTAGTACTATTATAGACTCGCTGGAGAAAACATCGTCTCCATAAGACAAACTCTATTATCCTAATTTCTTGCGATTGATTTTTATAATCATTTTTTTTAATTATTCGGTAGTTGTAGTTTTAAAGTTAGTTTATAGTGGATTAAATTTAAGTTAAATTAAATATAGTTATTTCTACAATCACTACAACTACGTGTCTTATTTCATGTGGTACTTAGTACACCCCGTTGACAATAGTTTATATAAAAAACTTAATCAACGATAAAACAGAGGTACATAGAATAGAAATCAACTGTAATATAGCAACATACTCAAAACATCGAGTATTTTTCAAAAATTATAAAGCCTTTCCCACTTTTGTCCTAAAAATTTTAGGATTTCCGTGGTCTAGCATTTTTATATATATACTCCTCAAAACATTAGTTTCAGAAGTGTCGAAAATAAAAACGAATAACGTGTCTTTCGCGCATATTTTCGCTTATATTTCTGGAAATACGCGAAGTATAAACATTAAAAACAAAAAAAAAATTCCTATAGCATGTCACATAAACCAGGAATATAAAAACTTGCGCCTCCCTTAAAACACTTCTACGGCAGCAATTGGAGGTAATACAGGTCAGTAGATATATTATCTATACATATCTTTTATACTACAACGTTTTTACCTCATTGTAAGCTGAAGGAGCAAACATTATTTTGAAACCATCTTTTCGTGCAGAAACTCAAAAAAGTTAGTAAAATGTTCAAGTCTGTATTGTGACAAACTCAGTTACTGATAAAAGTGACTGTAATATAAGAAACGCTTTCACGAACTGAATGAAATTGAATTTATTAGAGTTATTTTATTGTTTATATTAAAAGAAGCTAAAAGTATTTGTAAAACTTTTCTATATCAACTATGTTGTGTTTTTCAAAAAATAATGCCCCCCTTAATAATTAATGATTGCATGTAATAGACATTCATTTCTCAAGTTGCCACTACTGTACAACTACGTATAGTACTTAGATAGTGGGCATATAAATATGTACACGTAAAAGAAACGGAAAAATTCTTAAATATGCCCCTTGTGAGTTTATATAAAATAAGAGATGCTCACCTTTTTGGAATAACGAACACAGCAAATGATGTAGAATTTCGTACTTAAATGGGGGTAAAATTGTGTCTTCAGTTGTTCAATAATATATGGTAGTGAAGCCAAATGGACGCTAACTTGCTTCAGGATACCTGAAAAAATTGTTTTTTAAATTGTTTATGAATTTATATGGGGTTATTGTTTATTTGCTATAGTTTCCACCTTACTACTACTTCACCACTCCCTATACTTACTTGCAAAGGTAGTACCTACCTATAATACTTTTACGCTCCAATTATTTTTGACTATGTAAACTTTATTTCTGAAATAATATTAAGAACTGAATACCTCACTTTTAGGTATTTAGGAAGTCAGGTAAGTCAGGACGGAACAAGCAATAGATATATAAAGCAGAGGATAGCGCAGGGTCGAGTCGTCTTCAATAAAATGAAGTCACTTCTATGCTCGCGAACAGTTAATTTAGAAATTCGAAAAAGGCTGTTAATGGTTTAAAAGTGTATGTTTAGAGCAGGGCGCTGTACGGGTGCGAAACATGGCCAGTGGGTGTGGTGGAAAACAAAAGGCTAGAAGCGTTCGAAATGTGGTGTTATAGAGAAGGTTAGAAATGAAGAGGTATTAGAAAGAATAGGAAAACAGAGGACTTTATGGAAGTCAATAAGAAATAGGTGCCATAGGTTGGTTCTCAGGCTTGAAGGTCTGGTCAGAGACGTATTAGAATAAAATAATTCGAAGTGGTCTGTATTCTGTTGAAACTGACAGACGCGGATCGCGATTTCGATCTTTTTGGATCTCATCAGCGCGTCGCAGGCAGCCCGACAGAACACAGGCCAACTTTTACCAGCTGTCTTAACAGTGCGTTTTAGAAAATACCACAAATAGCGCGGTAAACGCCATCTGTAGTACGATGCTACATTTTAGGATTACGTATGCTTCATTAGAGGCAGAAACGGAAGTTAGGAGAAGTGGAGGTAAACTTAGATTAGATTACTGTTCGCAAATAGTTAAGGATATGGGTTGTTCTAGTTTTAGAGAAATGCGAAGATTAGCTCACGATAGGAAAGAGTGAAGGTGCGTGTCCAACGAGTCTTAGATCAGACGACCTTATGATGATGACCTCAATCTAGTATACATAGACACGTGGCATCACATGAAGAAAGGGTCGTTTTATTTTGATAAGCCAGCAGAACATATTGCATAAATTTCATATTTTCTTTAACAGCTCGGTTGTTTGAAACGAACAAGCTCGCAATAAATTTAAAATTCAGTATATATAGTAATCCTCAAACTCGACCGTTCCACGGGACATATAGCCTGGAAAAGAAGGAAAGAAGGAAGCTTGTATGTTATTCGAAACGTGTTTTAGTTTTTTTCCTCATCCTTGTAGCAGTGCTGTGTCATTACACTTTATCTCCACCTAGACCGCAACAGCTAGAAAGGAGAACTTGGTTCGCGGTAGGCAGCCCTGAAGATTTACATACAAATGGTAATATTTGGTAAAAGGGACTAACTAAGCTACTTTATCTCTAGCGTTAGAATACTCTTTTTACCAAAAGCAAGCCGAATAACCGTTAAGCTTTTATGAGGTTTTCGCAAAGGAGAGCGTAATTAAAGGTTAGAGTAAAGGTTAATGTAAAGGTTATATTTCTTCCGTACGATTCTCGCAAACTGAAAAATTTGTTTTAAGATTACTTCTTTAAAAGTTTATACTGCGAAAATGTCCATTTTGCATAATTAAGAACAACATGGCGAAAGCTCGGTAAATAATTAAACAAATTCCAACAAAATGTCGTTGCAGTTTCGCGATTATGATTATGATGGTATCTTTTTCAAATTATAAACTTTTTCATAGTCAGGTTTTAAAAATCCCGAATTAACCTGGCATCTGCACATTTAAAACAAATTACTTTGTTTCATTCAGTTAAGAACGGGCGAAGGCAGAAATTTAAGAAAAAAGAATTTTGATCATTCAATATTATACAATCATGAATTAGAAAAGATCGGAATCAAACTTGTACCACGTATACTGAAGTTAAAACCTGGCGCCTCCACCTCTTTTATAAAAATATTGGCTTTCGTAAGTGCTAGAAGGTATAGAAATCTCAAAGAACTATTGAACGTTAGATAAGTGGCTAAAGGTCGTCAGGAGCGAATTAAGCAGGATCAAAGTATCAATGAAATTATCTATTTCAGACAAATATTGAAATTAAAATTTTAACAAATAAAATAAAAAAAGTGGAGAAATATTGAAATAATGAATTCAGCTTTACGATTAACAGTTTTTCATAATATTCAAAATCATCTTTTATTAAATACTTACAGACCAAATAAGCCAAACTTTATTTTTCTCATTAAGTAAGGCAATTTCTTTTTTTTTCAACAAGTTTCGTTGTTATTTATCATAAAATAAACGGTCATGGTTATTAAAATCAGCCGACAAAGTCATCTAAGAAAAAGGTTAAAGCTTTTGTCTATTACTAAACTTCTGCTATTGCTTTAGCCATTATTTTATTAGTTTGCATCAACTTTTTTTACAGAAAAAAAATTAACCACATAAGCAAAGATCCTGCCGCGGATTTAGTACCTAGATTGTACGAGTGCAAGAAAAAAAAACAGACTGTTCAATTTTCAGTAAATTTTAAAACGTGCAGGGTTATAATAAAAAAATAACAACACCTTTCATTCGTTAACCCTTTGTGTTCGAATGATAGCCTACTATGCTTTTCCCTATATTCGATGATTTGGTTTTTTAACGCTACCCGGGATTGTTAGCTCTCACCTCCGAACACTGCGCATGGGATACATTATGTATATATCTGTAACAACAGTGAAAGTGTCAAAGTGCAAAAACAGCTTCGACCATTGTCGAGTAAGCGAGAGTTGGCACAAAAGCGAACAGGTTCGTTTTTGCCTTTGTTATTTGGAAATACGAGGGTGGATTGATAAGTTTCCGGCCTGACCAAGAAAAACAAGGTTTTTAAAAATTTTTTTTTTTTATTTCTCAACATAATCTCCTCCAANTGTTCGCAAATAGTTAAGGATGTGGGCTGTTCTAGTTTTAGGGAAATGCGAAGTTTAGCTCAGGATAGGAAAGAGTGGAGGTACGTGTCCAACCATTCTTAGGACTGACGACCTTATGATGATGATGAATTTGAATTATTTAGTAGAACATCCCGGGAATACGAAGCATCGAAAATAATAACATTCTACATCGGATTACTCTTCTGCACAATAATCAATCTTTAATAGATAGTGTACAAATGAAAGTAAAAAGTTTCTCCAAATTTCTACTTTGTTTCATTTTTAGATTTTAACAATTAAATATGCATATTTCACATATTGCAGAGAAAACAAATAATCCAGTAAAAATTAAAAAGAAAATTGACAACGTGATCGATCTTATTCACGATTCCCGAAAATAATTGATAAAAAAGTAATGTTTTAATAAACCCCGATGTTATCGGCACATTTCTTTAAAATTGAAATTCCTTCGTAAATTTTTTATTCGCATAGGTACATCTAAACCATAATGAAAACCAGAGACCGAATCAGATTGAAATAAAGAGGAATAGAGCGGTTCGAGTTTCGTGAATAAATAAAATTATCACCTCTATAGACGCGAGTACGAAGAAAAGTAGTTAGCAAAATAAAATAACGGAAACGGAAATACCCGAGGCGTGGGTACAATGCACGGAGATAGAAATATGAATTGCTACAGTTCATAATCCGAGAAAGAATTTATGGTGGTGGAGTTAGCAGTGGAAAAGCGGATGAATATCTTGGCAACGTTGCTTCAAGGAATGATATGAATACGAACACGTTCAATTATTTATTTGTGAAAAGAATCTTCAAAGTGACTATCTACCTACCCAACTTGCAGAGCATGATCGCCTCCAGAAGTATCACTTCAGAACAATAATTTACCTTTAACTGATAATTTTTTGTGACTTCTAGCTTATGAAAATAGTATCTACATGAAACACAAACGTACACACAATTTTAAATTGGGAGGGTGGTAACTATTCGATAAAACATTAATGAAAAAAAGATTATAAGAATTCCGAGATAAAAATGTTCAGTCTCTCAGAGTCTCTGAAAGCGAGACTCGAGTCTCCGACTCTCATCGAGTCTCTGTAGTGTCGCTGAGATAGACTGTTGAGACTTTCAAAAAAACTGTTGAGCGTCTCTGAACGAAAGACTCGAGTCGCTCATTCAGAGATCCTCATTTCGTATACAGTCTCTAAACGAAAGACTCGAATCTCTGAATGAGAGACTCGAATCTCGAAAAGTGGTGTCTCTACAGACATTGTTAAAATTTTCTAAGTTCAACATATTTCAGAGATCCCAGTCTTTCTACGAGAGACTCGAGTCTCTCAATTTTTCAGTTTTATTCATTCCGTCTCTCTGCGAGAGACTCGAATCTCTGAATTAACAATTTTATCATTCGAGTCTCTCATACAGAGATCGTGAGAGACTCTGAAAGACTCTGAGAGACTGGAGACAGACTGAAAATTTTTGTCTAAGGATACTCTGAACAATTTATAATAAATGTTGCATCTGCCCATTTTGGAAACCCTGTTATTTAAAAAATAGCGTTAGGGTGTTATTTCCAATGTTAGAAAAATAGCTATACTTGTAATTGTTAATCACGACTGTTTCTCATATTATAAAAAATATTATGAGTACGAGTGGATGTTGTTTAAATTTTCAACTTATTTTGTTAACAGTTTACAAATATTGCACAAATGTCTACATGCAACTCAATTATTTACAAAGAGCAGGAGAAAAAGAAGTCTATCAGGGCAACAAGAGATAAGACAGTTGAGACAGTTTTTGTGACATGAGGCCTCGTTAAAGATATAAGATGTAGAAACAGGAGTAAAGAGTGGCAGTACATTACATTTCCAAATAAATACTGTTTAAATTTTTCTGATGAGATCCAAACAGCTCCTATTTAGGGTGATTAGCTGAAACCATTCCATATAGGAACTTTTGAAGATACAAAACCTGTGCTTTAATCAATAAATAAGTTTCCAACTGGTCAACTTCAAAATATTACAAAGAGAAAATAGAAATAATTAATTTTAACTGAATGTAATTAGTAAAATGAATTTAATTTTTTGAACTTAATTGACCCTTCTAAATACAATTAATGAAAAGGAACTTCTATAAATAATCTACTGATTGATATCTTGAACTGAAAAAGAATATGTCTTCCCCATATAAAATATCGTATTTCCCAAAAAATAATTGCGATTTTTTTAGAATAGAAGACGTGTAAAAGAAGGACTAATAAAGGATATAGGTACTGGTTATCTCATTCTTTTATACCGCCCTTCTTGCCTTATTACACCTTTGAAGTATTTTATTTCAGACATCCGAGGAGCAGGTAAGTCTCATAAAACCGACGAACGAACGAATGGGGGGGTAAAAAAGTGAAACAGAACAAGACCTCGATTTGTTTTTATTTTCCGCATCGTCTAAAGAAGCGCAAAGAGAAAGAAGGGTTGGTGGTATTTTCAACATAAATCTTTAGTTAACCAGGCACCGACACAGAGGGTGCAAATTATTCGCAGACTGTTGGAAACAAACACTTGCTGGAAGCATGGGTAGCGGGGTCGGCGACAAAGAACTTTGTTGACGGAATGAGAAACGCGAATTAGTGCTTGTTTCCCTTGCTTACTCTCCACTCCTGTAGTTGTCGGCTCGGCAAAGAAGCTATGACGGGCGACAACAATAAAAAAAGAAAAATTATCCTAAAGCCAAATCACTCAATGCTTTAAGTTTTTATTAGTAGATAAAACGCACACAACCCAGATGGAAAAATAATTTAATTCATTCCGGATAATTACACCAATAGACCAAACACAATGGAAAGGGGAATTTTTTAAAAAATTGGCTTCTTTTAGTTTTGAAAGCAAATGTCTCTTTACTGACAAAGTAAGATAAAAGGGCTTTTTGGAAACATATTAGATAATGTATTTAATGACACTTCACTATATGAGCAAAAAAGTGGAAAAACATCAAAAATATATTTATTAAAAACATCATAATTTATATTCATATTCACTATTTAAAGTTAAACGTTATCATCTCGTTCAAGTATAGGTAGAAAATAAAAGGGGAAAAGGGAAGATGGAATTTAACCTATTAAAAGGTACTCCACTCATTGGTAATACGAAAATAAACTTCTAAGGCTTTTCAATTGTGTGAGAATTATCGGTAAGTTATAAAAATTATAGAATTCATATTTTAGAAAAGAACCAAGACGGTAAAATAATTTAGCCAGACTAGTCTATAACTACGAGTCCCTTCACATTTCAATTGGCCCACTTAACGAAATCTTAGTATTTTCCAAAAACCAACAAATGCTACATATTTTTTAAATCCAAAATCAATTAATTCAGAATCATTTTCAACATCAGAATTTGCTGAACGTCTGCTTGGGTTGAAAATGACTGGATAATTGGAACGACATTTCCATCAGGAAAACGTACCGACCAGATGTATTAAAACTTTTTCGAATAAGAACGATTAGGGTTCTCAGAATAAAATAACCCCTTTAAATTTTTCCGTAAGCTTAATAAACATCTTGTATAATAATATACGATACAAACCGATAACAAAAACGTCCAAAGTCCAAAACAAAGCATTTTTTTGGTATCCTGTTAGACAAATTCCGAACTAAGATTTTTTATTAAAATTACTTTATATTCGTCCTTCATTTGTTATAAGTTAGTATTATTTTCATCTTGATGAATAGATACTAAAAATACTAAATAAGTAAAATTATAAATTGAACTCGAGTAGCATTTTTGCTGCTGAATAGGTATCAATTTCGTAAAAATCCTACAGTGTATCAATTGAAATGGGGAAGGGGCTCACATTTTGCGTATTTTAACCAAAGTTTGTTGTCTTAATCACCAGGTTCTAATATTTCTTCGAAAATGAATTGTTACACGCGAATTTTTTTTAATAAACTTGTGAATCCAACCGAATGGTTTGTAAGAAAAAGACAAATTATTCATTTCAATAGGAATTTCTAGAAAGCGTATCTAAAAGGATCTTTCTACTTCTTTACATTTATTTAGTCCAATTGATATTCTAATTCTATTAAAAGTTGTTGGCGTATAGAAGAAAACGCCGTTGTTCAGGAATGGAGTTCCAATCTCGATTTAATTTGTTACGTAATAGGTTAGGTACCTACGGCCAATAATAATAACCGTAATGCCGAAGTTTGA
>NW_020438931.1:321844-325223 GCF_000699045.2 Agrilus planipennis
CGTGCTGTCAAACCTACACTAGCAAGGAGATCGGGCTGAAACTATAGCTACAAGCTATCCAAGGATGGTACTATAGAATGTCACCTCAAGGTAGGCCTAGTGGCGTCATCTCTTGGTTAGGCCGGAAACTTATCAATCCACCCTCGTAAACATGCAACACTTACGAAAGGATAGGTTCAACGGTAACGGTGTGGTAGCGGGCGGTATGAGCCGCCACCTCGCCGCCCCGGTGTTGGTAGCGCCAGGCTACGCTACTGCATTGAAGCGGAAACAATAGCGTCGTTTCCTGAATGCAGATCAACGCGCCACTTTGTAATTCAGATCATATATAATTCCGGTTTTGCTCATTTGCATCCGCATTACTTACGCTGCCGATACTTTCAGGACTGTCTCTAAAAATCAGCCCTATTTTATATGCATCGAAATTGATGGGAATCCGTTTGGCTTTTTAATAAACAGAAATACGAGACCAGAAGCTAGAAGGGAAACATCTGTCCTATCACCAACAAGTAAATGCATTAACGAAGACTTCCAATTTTAATAGAATTTACATATTTTTATCTGAAATATTAAGTTACTTCAAACCAAATTAGGCTGCCCTTTATTTTTATAATAACATCTTTAACTAGTATGATTAGTTGTATAAATTAACATTTCTTCGCAATACTAGTACAAAAGAATCAAAGGAAATTTGAAAGTGCTATCATCTAATATAACGCGCGGCATTGTACGGGTGCGAAGCATGGACAGTGGGCGCGGCGGAAAAGAAAAGGTTAGAAGCCTTCGAAATGTGATGTTATAGGCGAATGATGAGGATAACGTGGGTAGAAATGAAGAGGTATTAGAAAGAACAGAAGAACAGAGGACTCCATGGAAGTCAATAAAAAATGGGCGAGATAGGTTAGGACACCTGCTCAGGCAAAAAGGTCTAGTCAGAGATATATTAGAGGCAGAAACGGGAGTTAGGAGGGATAGAGATAGACCTAGATTAGAATACTGTTCGCAAATAGTGAGTTTTAGGTACGTGTCCAACCACTCTTCGGACTGACGACCCTATGATGATGATGATGATCATCTAATATATGTCTAAAATTCAACAAGAACCTAATATATATAACTATTAATTGTTTTGTAATTCATCTGTCTGAATCTAATTTTGGAAAAGTATTAGTGGAAACTGAGCTGAATCTTTTCTTTTTTGTCTTCTTCTTTTATTCTTTTGCTACAGTGACCATTTTATGTTTTGATTGATACACAGAGTTGGCAAATAAGAAATCCCTGGACATCTTGTTCTTTTGAAATAATTTTGATATTTCACTGTTTAGATTCATTTAATTTACTTTACTTACATGATACATTCATCTTGATATATACCTTGTAGCAGATAGTATTTAAAAGCCATTAGTCTCTTGCTTTTACAGGTACATTTTGAAAATCCATTTATAACAATTTTCTAGATCAAAAGTGTTATATTTTAACATTAACCTTCTGATAAAAGTGGCAAAAAGGAGCAATAAAGTTTACAAAAGTTTCTAAAAGAGAGAGAGTAGTTCTGAAAATGAACGACCTTCTTGTCGTACCGCAACAATTTATAACCCCCAACTTCGACCCTTAAATGGAAGCTTTACTTTCGGATGTAATGTGAGTTTTATTTTCTAGAGAGGAATTTCCTTGCTGGTTCACTCGCTGATAAAGACGGAAAGTGTTTGAGTCCACAAATTTTAACAACGATTGATTCCACGTTAAACGTTAATGGTCATACCGACAAATAGCTTCATTCATTATCAGCAGTACATCAAAAATATAAAATAGAATTCCGACAGTAGTAGCTATGCTTCTTTTCTTGTTGGTTCTATTCGTTATGAGGCGATTTCATTATTTTAAGTTAAAATCTAATTGTATTGGTATATTTATTGTAATACTAGCTTTACCCGCGGCTTCAGTCGCGTTCATGTCCTAAATACGTGTCAAAGATCATCGACGATCACATAAAACTGTTTTTTTATCCCTCGTGAACAGTATTCTTTTTCTGGACAAAAGGTACCCTATGTCCTTTTTTGTATAGCCCTAACAATGTCTTCCTAATAATTTAACAATAAAGTAATACCTTCGTTCAATATATGAAATCCTATGACATTGTTAGTTACTTAATCGTGGATTAATATATGCAATATTAATTTGAAATCATTTTTTCCGATTTTTTATTTACCCACTACAAACTACCTCAAATTAATGAGGGAAAAATTGTTGCTNTACTGATTGTAAATAAAAACACGCTAGAAATTTCATACTGTGGTCTTTTTGATTTAGATATTTCTTTACAGATATAAGACAATCCTGTACATTACACCTCCCCGATACAAACGGTAATGTAAGTTAATTTCAGTTAAAGTCAGTAATTGTTTTTACTTTAATAAAAACGATTACAGAAAGTGGGTGTTACTTCCGGTATGTTAAAAAGTATGTCGGTAAGACTCTTAGAAATCCTAAACGGTACTGAATATTCCATAAATTTGTAAATAATTGCAAGTAATGTGTCCGTGTTATTTGGTATTTCACGAATTTTCAGTTGCCGTTCGGAAAGTCAGTTTCAAGTAAACGTTAATTTAGCAAACTTCCGTGCCAAGAATGTCGTAAACGAAAGGTACCGTCACCACCACACAACTTTTCCTGTCACGATGTCTAATTCGGTGTTTGAAAAGGAACCATTGCGACTTGGCATGCAAACCCTGTACCTACCCAAGATAGATACAGATACCCAAATGTAAAGCAAATACCTCTACATCCACAAATATGTGTCAAATATACTTTATAGTCATTTAATTTACTGTAGAAGCTACGTTAAACGATACGGATACTTAAATATCTCATAAACTTTACTAGTACTGAAAAACAAGTTAAACGAGGTTGTTAGGTATACGGGGTAGTCGGGTATTTTATAAAGAGCGTGCTATTGTGTTTGTCACGTACAATCACAATTCTATTATTGTTAATAGCCAAAATTCCCCTCGGCTGCATTCTTGTAGGTCCAATGACCGCCTACCTGGGGGTAGGATAATATTATGTTTTTACATTATTGTTAGATATGGTAATTTCATAGATTTTAGAAAATTTTAAACCAGTGCTATTATAGACTCGCTGGAGAAAACATCGTCTCCATAAGACAATCATTATTATAATTCATTCCTATTGATTTTTATCATCATTTTTAATTAATCGGTATTTGTAGTTTTAAAGTTAGTTTATAGTGGATTAAATTTAAGTTAAATTAAATATAGTTATTTCTACAATCACTACAACTACGTGTCTTATTTCATGTGGTACTTAGTACACCCCGTTGACAATAGTTTATATAAAAAACTTAATCAACGATAAAACA
>NW_020438931.1:326840-334322 GCF_000699045.2 Agrilus planipennis
TTTTTTGATATCTTCAACTGTAAAGCAGTTATTGAAGAAACGCATTTGCTTGGGACACTCTGTATAAAAATAAAAATCCTGATTCACTGACTCAAGTCATCAACGCCCAGACTACATTCTAAACAGCTAATAATTTGCTCAAAGGTGTTTTTTATAATGCATACAAGGAAAACGGAAGGATATTTCAAAATTCAACCCGTAAGGGTGTGAAAAAAGGTAACAATATTTGCGTGAAGTATTTTTTTAAAGGTAGATTTACTTGAAATTTGGTCTTTGATATAATTAACCAAACTCCTACACATTTTAAACAATTCTACTACAGAAGAGTTATGCTCAATGATGGAAACTGGTTGCGATTAGAAAAAAGTAAAACACTAATACATGCTCAAAACAACGAATAATAAAATATAAATTTTTGCCAAAGATGAGTATTTATTTAACCATCCTCTGTTATTGATACACTAGACATTCGATATCGTGAACTTTGCATAAAGGAAACCTCGCATAACGTGGACAACTTATTAATTAGACTAGATCACCGTATACAGTGAACAAACTAAAGCTTCGCTTATACAAACGAATGCCCCCTGACCTTAAAAGTTGAAATTTCAATTTGTTGGAGTGGAATCAATGTAATAACGAATTTGAATATGTTGTTTTCGAAAACTGTTAAACTGACGTGGAAATGGAAAAGAACTCTAACCGTTGAATATAGTTTCATTTGATAGAGCTGCAATACTGTTATGTTTCAGTAGTTGTGATATATGTTGAGGACGGAGCAGAGACGAACAAAGCTTTAAATGTAGTAACCCAGTGAGCAGAAAAAAGTGACGTCGATATTGTTCACTTGATGCTCGAATATACGGAGCGAATAAGAGCGATATCATACAGTGTTAAAATGCGGAAGTGAAACTGGATGCTGCTTATGGGAACAATTTGCTTTCTATAGCACCATTTAGATATTGGTTTACCAAGGAAATTATTAAAAAGGTAGAGAGTAGAGGACCAAAAATATAGGTATCGTCGTCATCCTCCATTTTGGACCCAACCAACAGAAACGATAGCAACAAGTGATTCAGACTAAATATCGTCAGTTGGATTACAAAGATAGAAGAGTGATACTTAGTTTGTATAAAGAGCAACAGACAGTTATAGAGCTGCAACTGCAACGTAAAGAAGTAAATATTAGGAAGGGAGTCAGACAGGGATGCACACAATCAGCGCTACGTTTTAATCTATACATCGAAGACGCGATCAACATCATTAAAGACAGTACAACTGTAGGGATAGATGTAGTGGGGCAAAAGATTACTATGCTTAGATTTGCAGATGATATAGCAGTATTAACATCTAGCAAGGAGTACTTAGAGATAGCTTTCAATAAAATAGAAGCGGTGCTGACAGATCAGTTTTGTACGAAAATAAATAAAAGTAAAACTAAAATACTGGTATGCAAGGGAAGAAAAGAGCGAATATAAAGATAGGAGACGAAAAATTAGAAGAAGTGGCTGATTTTAGATACCTAGGAAGTCAGATAAGTTAGGATGGAAGAAGTAGTAGGGATATAAAGCAGAGGATAGCGTAGGGTCGTGTCGCCTTTAATAATGCTCTATGCTCTAGAAAGGTTAATTTAGAAATTCGGAAAAGGTTGTTTGGAGCGCGGCGTTGTACGGGTGCGAAACATGGACAGTGGGCGCGGCGGAAAAGAAAAGGTTAGAAGCCTTCGAAATGTGATGTTATAGGCGAATGATGAGGATAACGTGGGTAGAAATGAAGAGGTATTAGAAAGAACAGAAGAACAGAGGACTCCATGGAAGTCAATAAAAAATGGGCGAGATAGGTTAGGACACCTGCTCAGGCAAAAAGGTCTAGTCAGAGATATATTAGAGGCAGAAACGGGAGTTAGGAGGGATAGAGATAGACCTAGATTAGAATACTGTTCGCAAATAGTGAGTTTTAGGTACGTGTCCAACCACTCTTCGGACTGACGACCCTATGATGATGATGATGATCATCTAATATATGTCTAAAATTCAACAAGAACCTAATATATATAACTATTAATTGTTTTGTAATTCATCTGTCTGAATCTAATTTTGGAAAAGTATTAGTGGAAACTGAGCTGAATCTTTTCTTTTTTGTCTTCTTCTTTTATTCTTTTGCTACAGTGACCATTTTATGTTTTGATTGATACACAGAGTTGGCAAATAAGAAATCCCTGGACATCTTGTTCTTTTGAAATAATTTTGATATTTCACTGTTTAGATTCATTTAATTTACTTTACTTACATGATACATTCATCTTGATATATACCTTGTAGCAGATAGTATTTAAAAGCCATTAGTCTCTTGCTTTTACAGGTACATTTTGAAAATCCATTTATAACAATTTTCTAGATCAAAAGTGTTATATTTTAACATTAACCTTCTGATAAAAGTGGCAAAAAGGAGCAATAAAGTTTACAAAAGTTTCTAAAAGAGAGAGAGTAGTTCTGAAAATGAACGACCTTCTTGTCGTACCGCAACAATTTATAACCCCCAACTTCGACCCTTAAATGGAAGCTTTACTTTCGGATGTAATGTGAGTTTTATTTTCTAGAGAGGAATTTCCTTGCTGGTTCACTCGCTGATAAAGACGGAAAGTGTTTGAGTCCACAAATTTTAACAACGATTGATTCCACGTTAAACGTTAATGGTCATACCGACAAATAGCTTCATTCATTATCAGCAGTACATCAAAAATATAAAATAGAATTCCGACAGTAGTAGCTATGCTTCTTTTCTTGTTGGTTCTATTCGTTATGAGGCGATTTCATTATTTTAAGTTAAAATCTAATTGTATTGGTATATTTATTGTAATACTAGCTTTACCCGCGGCTTCAGTCGCGTTCATGTCCTAAATACGTGTCAAAGATCATCGACGATCACATAAAACTGTTTTTTTATCCCTCGTGAACAGTATTCTTTTTCTGGACAAAAGGTACCCTATGTCCTTTTTTGTATAGCCCTAACAATGTCTTCCTAATAATTTAACAATAAAGTAATACCTTCGTTCAATATATGAAATCCTATGACATTGTTAGTTACTTAATCGTGGATTAATATGCAATATTAATTTGAAATCATTTTTTCCGATTTTTTATTTACCCTTCGTTCAACTCCTACTCAACCGTATTTTGATTTGCAGTTAGTCAGATTAAACCAAAATTAAATGCCCGTTTTCTAACGTAACTGAAAAGCTGTTTTTATAATATACAAATTCAGCTCCATTGTTTTATAAATCGAGTTCTGAAATACGTAGATTCACAGTGATTACAGCTTTTGTGTTAAATATAGTTCATCTTTTCATATGCGGTAGAGCGTAATGATGGAAATCACAGTAGTTAATGAAACAGCAAGTTATTCTCACTTTTTTATTAGGAAAATCGCCGACAAAGGGTCAAATTGAAAAGGTATCTACGCCGATTTCAGTGCTGCTCCAAAATCTCCCCTGTAATTAAAACAGAAGTGACTTCTCTACTTTGCGGCCTCTAGTTATTCGTTCAGAGACAATTAACCACCGGTTCTAATTAGTTCGTTTTAATTAGGTAGTTGACAGAATGGCGGCTGCCTGGTTGCTTTTTGCACTCGAAAAAATGCAACGTAATAAAAATTTCCCATACTGCTGCTTTCCAAAATTGGTAAAGATCATCACTCAAGGTAGATACAACGGGGTAATATATGATAACGGCGTATGACACCGAAAACCAATAATTATCTAATTATTAATATTAGAAATACCATAATATTCAAACAGATGTAAAATTATATTTATATTATGTATGAAACCTAGGACAATNCTATTGAAAAGCGTTTTGCATTGAAAACGTTAAAAAAGTAAAATTTCTTGACTAGCACGAGAACTTTTCATTGCAATACTCGATCGAAATTCGAGACGCGCCTCATTTGCTTTCAGTTATTACCTACCGGAATGTGAAGCTGGGAATGCGCCTTTACATATTTTCGCTAACAAACAACTTCCTTTTAGTAAGAAAGTTATTCTGTAATAACCTGCATCGGAACTTTTATAGTCATATATCAAATAAATTGCGTTCCAACTTTTGCACACGACTGAATTGCGATCGTCGAGTAGAACCGAAACAAAAAAACTTTCGGTTGGATGTATAATATGCAGCACACTTACCTACTCAATATGAATGGGCCTAAATCTCCAACGGGAAATGTAATTTATTCCTTTCGAAAATTTAAATCCGAGAAAATGTAAAGTAGATGAAAACCGTGATATAATATTATCCATTAACAGGAAGTTCTAGGAAACACATCAACCTTTTTACTCTACATCCCCAAAGTAGTAGACCGAATCAGACGTCTATTACTAAGATTAACGATTGGAACTACCTTCAAACCAAAATTGGAGAATTTCTTTGATCAGCCAAAGTCAAAAGAGACCTTATAACGACACACTAGGCGCATACAGGATTCTTTGCAGTGCAAAGTTTGCATGTGTAGAAAAATTTACATAGGAACTACAAAACGTCCCGTCAACGCAAGAATAAAACAACACATAGCAAATTGTCATCTAGAGCGCGTTGACTAATCCGCAGTGCCAGAACACACTTCAAACGGCATAGATCCCAGAATCCGATTCGAAGACAGTGAATTTTTGACCACCGAATCATCATGCCATTCCAGACTGTACAGGGAAGCAAATATAGAACAACATTAACAGAATAGAGTAAATACTAAAAAGCAATCGTGTTTGGATTCTGCCGCTAAAAACTGTCCAACCGAAAAAATTAGCCATCCATGAAATTGGCTAGCCAGAGACTCTCAACGCTGACATCCCAAATGTAAATATGTTCCAGAGTACATCACGCCAGTCTGCACTGAAACAAACGTCAGAATGGATCTCTTTAAAATGTCAACCACTCGTACCGATAAAAGAAGAATCTCCAGACAACAACCAACAAGCTCGAAATTCAGTAGCACATTTTATCAGTTTAATATTGCATTTGTATGTGTAATATGTCAATTTCTGGAAAATCATACAGTGGGCCTGGTGCTCTGCAGCGCAATAATTCTCCTAATAATCTGCTACCGAAAATTCAGACAGTAAAGTACAATCCGCCAGGATGCATATCGAGGCGGCTTTTTATTCGATTGAAAACATCATCATCATCATAAGGTCCTAAGACTGGTTGGACACGAACCTCCACTCTTTCCTATCCTGAGCTAATCTTCGCATTTCCCTAAAATTAGAACATCCCACATCCTTAACTATTTGCGAACAGTACTCTAATCCAGGTTTTCCTCTACTCCTGTTAGCCCCTGTTTCTGCCTCTAATATGTCTCTAATTAGACCTTCATGCCTAAGAAGGTGTCCTACCAGCCTATCTCGCCTATTTTTTATTGACATCCATAGAGTCCTCTGTTCTCCTATTCTTTCTAATACCTCTTCATTTCTAACCTTCTCTACCCTTGTTATCCTCATCATTCGCCTATAACACCACATTTCGAACGCTTCTAACATTTTCTTTTCCGCCGTGCCCACCGTCCATGTTTCGTATCCGTACAGCACTGCGCTCCAAGCATACACATTTAACAATCTTTTCCGAATTTCTAAATTAATTGTTCGCGAGCATAGAAGTGACTTCTCTTTATTGAAGGCGACTCAACCCTGCGCTATCCTCTGCTTTATATATCTACTACTCCTTCTGTCCTCACTTATTTGACTTCCTAGATACCTAAAATCAGACACTTCTTCTAATCTCTGTCTATCTTTACATTTGCTCTTTCCCTACTATTAGATATACATATTTATAGTTATAGATTAAAAAGTAGCGATGACAGTGTGCATCCTTGTCTGACTCCCTACCTAATATTTACTTCGCTAACCATGAATTTAATTAGTTTAACAATTATTTATTAAAAAATAAGTTTTAAAAATTAACTATCGCTAATCAAAGCAATTATTCTAACCATCGTAAGTTATAATATTAAAAACAATACATACCTAATGTTATAATGGTGCATTTTTATGTTAATGGCTACTTAGAGGATTTATGCAATTGTACACAATATGCGGTTTTCTAGACAAAAGATTTGATATTCACATTGAAGACACAGGAAAAATTCCTCATACTCAAACGGAATTCGCCATAGCGCCTGCCTATTTTATGAATTGTGCATTCAGCAACGCATTGCGCATTAGTTTAAAAAATGGGTCTGGCACGTGATGTCGAATATTTTCGGGCGCATAAGGTTCGACATTGCATAGCATTGTATTGTATCATCGCATTGTATAAATAGATTAAGAGAGAGCAAGTTGGTGCACGTTCTTAGTAACGTTATTTTGCCTGTCATGAAAATATGACACGGTTGCGCTTATGTAAGATGCATAGAAACTTCTGCATGGCAGATGACTGACTGGTGTTGTATAACATTAGAAGTTCTTTCGATCTTGCCCTCGAAGAAACTTAAACTTAAAACTCGCAAAGTTTATTTATAACAAAGTAATTGTGCTACGTGGAAGTTAGCGTATTAACTTAAATACATAAGTAGGTGTACTGTACTTACATAAGTAAAGTATGAACTTTCAGTTGCATGTAATTAATTTCTTACATTTCAAGACTCTAATTTTGCCAATGAACCAACTACCTGACAATATGTTTTCAGTTTCAGCAAAAAACATATTGTTCTTCACATAGTACGCTTAAGATGTGATAATTATTTTAGTAAACCTAATAGGAACAATCCCGAGAAAAAATGTTCAGTCTCTCAGAGTCTCTGAAGGCGAGACTAGAGTCTGCGTCTCTCATCGAGTCTCTCTGGTGTCGCTGAGACAGACTGTCAAAAAAACTGTCTAACGTGAGTCGCTCATAAAGAGATACACATTTCGTAACCAGTCTCTGAACGAGAGACTCGAATCTCTCAATAAGTGGTGTCTCGATAGACATGATTAAAATTTTCCAAGTTCAACATATTTCAAAGATCCCAGTCTGTCTACGAGAGACTCGAGTTTCTCAATTTTTCAGTTTTATTCATTCAGTCTCTCTGTGAGAGACTCGAATCTCTGCATTAACAATTTTATCGTTCGAGTCTCTCATACAGAGACTGTGAGAGATCCATAAAAACACATAGGCAATAACTGAGAGACTCTGAAAGACTGTGAGAGACGCTCTCAGAGACGCTGAAAGACTCTGAAATTTGTTTGTGAGATAAAACCATTTACCAAAAGTCCTATAGAAAATCTACGTAGATCCAATAGTTTTGACGATATAGGGCTGAGAAAACCCGGGCATTGCGCTACATTTGCTTCTACACCATCTTTGTGTATCATCTATTATTTCAGCGGAAAATACGAGGGTGGATTGATAAGTTTCCGGCCTGACCAAGAGATGACGCCACTAGGCCTACCTTGAGGTGACATTCTATAGTACCATCCTTGGATAGCTTGTAGCTATAGTTTCAGCCCGATCTCCT
>NW_020438931.1:335159-356448 GCF_000699045.2 Agrilus planipennis
TGGAGTTGGTTCCCTTATTTAAATATCTTTATCAATAGGGTAGGTTAGATTAGGTTACGTTAGGTTATTGGGTTTTGTTCAAGTGACCACCCTCTTTCGATCCCCCACTTCCACCCGCTTGAAAATAATCATTTTATTGAACTTTATTTGAATTATAGTGTATGAAAATTGTCAAAATAATCAACTTTTTATGGGGGTGAGTCCGCCGCAAACTTTTTACGGTACAGTGGTGGGGGAGACTTCCTCTTTCGATCCCACCCCTTTCGGGGGTGGGGGCCATCATCTAGACCTTTACCATGAATTTAATTAGTTTAACAATTATTTATTAAAAAATAAGTTTTAAAAATTAACTATCGCTAATCAAAGCAATTATTCTAACCATCGTAAGTTATAATATTAAAAACAATACATACCTAATGTTATAATGGTGCATTTTTATGTTAATGGCTACTTAGAGGATTTATGCAATTGTACACAATATGCGGTTTTCTAGACAAAAGATTTGATATTCACATTGAAGACACAGGAAAAATTCCTCATACTCAAACGGAATTCGCCATAGCGCCTGCCTATTTTATGAATTGTGCATTCAGCAACGCATTGCGCATTAGTTTAAAAAATGGGTCTGGCACGTGATGTCGAATATTTTCGGGCGCATAAGGTTCGACATTGCATAGCATTGTATTGTATCATCGCATTGTATAAATAGATTAAGAGAGAGCAAGTTGGTGCACGTTCTTAGTAACGTTATTTTGCCTGTCATGAAAATATGACACGGTTGCGCTTATGTAAGATGCATAGAAACTTCTGCATGGCAGATGACTGACTGGTGTTGTATAACATTAGAAGTTCTTTCGATCTTGCCCTCGAAGAAACTTAAACTTAAAACTCGCAAAGTTTATTTATAACAAAGTAATTGTGCTACGTGGAAGTTAGCGTATTAACTTAAATACATAAGTAGGTGTACTGTACTTACATAAGTAAAGTATGAACTTTCAGTTGCATGTAATTAATTTCTTACATTTCAAGACTCTAATTTTGCCAATGAACCAACTACCTGACAATATGTTTTCAGTTTCAGCAAAAAACATATTGTTCTTCACATAGTACGCTTAAGATGTGATAATTATTTTAGTAAACCTAATAGGAACAATCCCGAGAAAAAATGTTCAGTCTCTCAGAGTCTCTGAAGGCGAGACTAGAGTCTGCGTCTCTCATCGAGTCTCTCTGGTGTCGCTGAGACAGACTGTCAAAAAAACTGTCTAACGTGAGTCGCTCATAAAGAGATACACATTTCGTAACCAGTCTCTGAACGAGAGACTCGAATCTCTCAATAAGTGGTGTCTCGATAGACATGATTAAAATTTTCCAAGTTCAACATATTTCAAAGATCCCAGTCTGTCTACGAGAGACTCGAGTTTCTCAATTTTTCAGTTTTATTCATTCAGTCTCTCTGTGAGAGACTCGAATCTCTGCATTAACAATTTTATCGTTCGAGTCTCTCATACAGAGACTGTGAGCGATCCATAAAAAAACCCAGGCAATAACTGAGAGACTATGAAAGACTGTGAGAGACGCTCTCAGATATGCTGAAAGACTCTGGAAGACTCTGAGAGATTAGAGAGAGACTGAAAATTTTTGTCTAGGGGTGTAATATTCGCTAAGCCTGATGATGACCGAAACGGACGGTCGAAACGTCGCACTGTAATAAAATAGAACTGGCAAGTCCATCTGGCGCAGGAGGGACCAGAGTAGTTATTATTATCGTCTAATGTCCAATTCCATTGCTTAGGGTCTAAATCTCCAAGTTTGAACATTGGAATATACCCCGAATCGCACAAAATGTTATGACATCAATTGTAATGCAGATGCAGAGCAACAGTATTGCGATGTTTAGTAGTGTGTGACTCTTGTCGTGCGTCACTAGATTATATGGTATTTATAAAAAGAAGCTTTAGCTTTTGCTACTAAAAATTGAAGCAATTCCTTCAAGGTATACGCATAAGAAAATAAGCGAAGGAAAAGGATTAGCTTGGGGGTTTGCAGTAAAGTGTTTACTTCTTCCTTTTACTTGAAAGTAAATGCTTTATTTTCATAAATACGGTCTATTGTCCGACAATACAACTGTTGCCTCTGAGTTCAAAGATGATGAAGCCGATCTTATATAGTTACGAGGGTGGATTGATAAGTTTCCGGCCTGACCAAGAAAAACAAGGTTTTTAAAAATTTTTTTTTTTTATTTCTCAACATAATCTCCTCCAAGGCTGATACATTTCTCATAGCGGTGTTCCAGTCTATTAATGCCATCTCTATAGACTGATTCGTCAAGCTCCTCAAAATAACCATTTACAGCTTCGATTACTTCTTCATTGTCCGCAAATCTCTTACCGCCAAGCCATTTTTTGAGATTAGGGAACAGAAAATAGTCACTCGGGGCTAGGTCTGGAGAGTAAGGAGGGTGCGGCATCAATTCAAACTTTAGATCGTTGATTTTAGCCGTCGCAACGATTGACGTGTGCGCTGGTGCGTTATCGTGATGAAACAAGATTTTTTTCTTCGCCAGATGAGGTCGTTTAATTTTCACCTCGTGGCTCAAACGTTGCAATAAGTCTGCGTAGTATTGACCAGTGATAGTATTACCCTTTGCAAGGTAATCAATGTATATAATACCTCTTGCATCCCAAAAAACAGTAGCCATAACCTTGTTCGCCGAAAAAATTGTTTTTGCCTTCTTTGGAGTTGGTTCCCCTGGTCCAATCCACTGTTTAGACTGTTCTTTGGTTTCAGGAGTGTAGTGGTGGACCCACGTTTCGTCAACGGTTACGAATCGACGCAAAAATTCGCTTGGATTACGCTTATACAATGACAAATTTGCGGTAGAAATGTTTTTTCGAATCAATTTTTGGTCGACTGTTAGCAAACGCGGCACCCATCTTGCACAGAGCTTTTCCATATGCAAATGTTGGTGCAAAATATGTTGCACACGTTCATATGACATCTTACAGGTCTCAGCTATCTCACGCACTTTCAATCTGCGGTCTCCCAGCACTATTTGATGAATTTTTTCGATCATATCTGGAGTTGTGACCTCAACGGGGCGTCCTGAGCGAGGCCCATCAGAGGTGCTCACACGACCCTTTTTAAACTCGGAAACCCACTGCTTAACGGTTGAATATGACGGGGAGGATGTCCCCAGTGTTGAGTCCATCTCTTTTTTAATTTCCTTCGGCGTTAACCCCTTCAAATAAAAGTATTTGATGACAGCACGATTTTCCTGCTTTTCCATTTTTACGAAAACCACAGAGGCGTCTTGTTCAGCGTGCTGTCAAACCTACACTAGCAAGGAGATCGGGCTGAAACTATAGCTACAAGCTATCCAAGGATGGTACTATAGAATGTCACCTCAAGGTAGGCCTAGTGGCGTCATCTCTTGGTTAGGCCGGAAACTTATCAATCCACCCTCGTATTTTCCGCTGAAATAATAGATGATACACAAAGATGGTGTAGAAGCAAATGTAGCGCAATGCCCGGGTTTTCTCAGCCCTATATCGTCAAAACTATTGGATCTACGTAGATTTTCTATAGGACTTTTGGTAAATGGTTTTATCTCACAAACAAATTTCAGAGTCTTTCAGCGTCTCTGAGAGCGTCTCTCACAGTCTTTCAGAGTCTCTCAGTTATTGCCTATGTGTTTTTATGGATCTCTCACAGTCTCTATATGAGAGACTCGAACGATAAAATTGTTAATTCAGAGATTCGAGTCTCTCACAGAGAGACTAAATGAATAAAACTGACAAATTGAGAGACTGGAGTCTCTCGTAAAAAGACTGGGATTTCTGAAATATGTTAGACTTAGAAAATTTTAACCATGTCTATCGAGGCACCACTTATTGAGAAATTCGAGTCTCTCGTTCAGAGACTGGATACGAAATGAGGATCTCCCTATGAGCGACTGGAGTCTCTCTCTCTCGTTCAGAGACGCTAAACAGTTTTTTTGACAGTCTCTCGACAATATCCCTCAGCGACACCAGAGAGACTCGATGAGAGACGGACACTCGAGTCTCACTTTCAGAGACTTTGAGAGACTGAACATTTTTATCTCGCGATACCCAGCCCGTCTGTAGTAGATAGCGATACTGTCGAAAAGTCAACAGGTAATACTCCCAAAAGTGTGTACGATATAGCAGACATTTCGATGTATTTATTTAAATTTAAGGTAGCTAAAATTTAAAAATAATTAGAAAATTACTATATTTCCTTCCTTTTACTTTGAGACTTTGACGTTTCAGATATTTCGAATAATTTCATAAGACTGGGAAAAAGCTTCGGATATGAATGTTTTTCTATATGAATCTGCTATTGAAAAGCGTTTTGCATTGAAAACGTTAAAAAAGTAAAATTTCTTGACTAGCACGAGAACTTTTCATTGCAATACTCGATCGAAATTCGAGACGCGCCTCATTTGCTTTCAGTTATTACCTACCGGAATGTGAAGCTGGGAATGCGCCTTTACATATTTTCGCTAACAAACAACTTCCTTTTAGTAAGAAAGTTATTCTGTAATAACCTGCATCGGAACTTTTATAGTCATATATCAAATAAATTGCGTTCCAACTTTTGCACACGACTGAATTGCGATCGTCGAGTAGAACCGAAACAAAAAAACTTTCGGTTGGATGTATAATATGCAGCACACTTACCTACTCAATATGAATGGGCCTAAATCTCCAACGGGAAATGTAATTTATTCCTTTCGAAAATTTAAATCCGAGAAAATGTAAAGTAGATGAAAACCGTGATATAATATTATCCATTAACAGGAAGTTCTAGGAAACACATCAACCTTTTTACTCTACATCCCCAAAGTAGTAGACCGAATCAGACGTCTATTACTAAGATTAACGATTGGAACTACCTTCAAACCAAAATTGGAGAATTTCTTTGATCAGCCAAAGTCAAAAGAGACCTTATAACGACACACTAGGCGCATACAGGATTCTTTGCAGTGCAAAGTTTGCATGTGTAGAAAAATTTACATAGGAACTACAAAACGTCCCGTCAACGCAAGAATAAAACAACACATAGCAAATTGTCATCTAGAGCGCGTTGACTAATCCGCAGTGCCAGAACACACTTCAAACGGCATAGATCCCAGAATCCGATTCGAAGACAGTGAATTTTTGACCACCGAATCATCATGCCATTCCAGACTGTACAGGGAAGCAAATATAGAACAACATTAACAGAATAGAGTAAATACTAAAAAGCAATCGTGTTTGGATTCTGCCGCTAAAAACTGTCCAACCGAAAAAATTAGCCATCCATGAAATTGGCTAGCCAGAGACTCTCAACGCTGACATCCCAAATGTAAATATGTTCCAGAGTACATCACGCCAGTCTGCACTGAAACAAACGTCAGAATGGATCTCTTTAAAATGTCAACCACTCGTACCGATAAAAGAAGAATCTCCAGACAACAACCAACAAGCTCGAAATTCAGTAGCACATTTTATCAGTTTAATATTGCATTTGTATGTGTAATATGTCAATTTCTGGAAAATCATACAGTGGGCCTGGTGCTCTGCAGCGCAATAATTCTCCTAATAATCTGCTACCGAAAATTCAGACAGTAAAGTACAATCCGCCAGGATGCATATCGAGGCGGCTTTTTATTCGATTGAAAACATCATCATCATCATAAGGTCCTAAGACTGGTTGGACACGAACCTCCACTCTTTCCTATCCTGAGCTAATCTTCGCATTTCCCTAAAATTAGAACATCCCACATCCTTAACTATTTGCGAACAGTACTCTAATCCAGGTTTTCCTCTACTCCTGTTAGCCCCTGTTTCTGCCTCTAATATGTCTCTAATTAGACCTTCATGCCTAAGAAGGTGTCCTACCAGCCTATCTCGCCTATTTTTTATTGACATCCATAGAGTCCTCTGTTCTCCTATTCTTTCTAATACCTCTTCATTTCTAACCTTCTCTACCCTTGTTATCCTCATCATTCGCCTATAACACCACATTTCGAACGCTTCTAACATTTTCTTTTCCGCCGTGCCCACCGTCCATGTTTCGTATCCGTACAGCACTGCGCTCCAAGCATACACATTTAACAATCTTTTCCGAATTTCTAAATTAATTGTTCGCGAGCATAGAAGTGACTTCTCTTTATTGAAGGCGACTCAACCCTGCGCTATCCTCTGCTTTATATATCTACTACTCCTTCTGTCCTCACTTATTTGACTTCCTAGATACCTAAAATCAGACACTTCTTCTAATCTCTGTCTATCTTTACATTTGCTCTTTCCCTACTATTAGATATACATATTTATAGTTATAGATTAAAAAGTAGCGATGACAGTGTGCATCCTTGTCTGACTCCCTACCTAATATTTTACTTCGCTAATACGTTGCTGCCCCAGCTCTACTACTGCCTGTTGCTCTTTATACAAACTAAGTATACCTAATATTATATCTCTCTTTAATCTCTGTAACTCATTCCTATATTTTTAAGTATTAATAATAATAACAATAAATAATAAATCTGCTTAAACTGTAATTAAATTGGAAACACCTTGTATACCACTGGAATACCTACTACATGACATAAGACTAATCTTATGTCATGTAGTAGGTATTCCAGTGGTATACCTACTACATGACATAAGACTAGTCTTATGTCATGTAGTAGGTATTCCACTGGAATACCTACTACATGACATAAGACTAATCTTAGATTGTTAATTATTTAAGTGACATTTCATTACAACGAAATATTGTTGTGCTTTCCTATGAAATGTTAATAAGTAATTAAAGTCCTAAATCTTAAATACCACCGTCTTATACTACATCACGGAAATTCGTTAAGTACACAAATTCTTCGCATTTAAAACATTTTAAGGATTATACTGCTGATGAAATTTCGCGTTTGTAAAGTTTATTTCAACGTTGTTCAAACAAAAACGAAGAATGCTTTATAAATGACAAAAACTCCTTAAATATTTCACCTTTAGAGAGTTCAGCTTTGCATTTTCTCGTTTCATACCTGAGAGCCGGACCGTTACAAAAAAAAAATGTAACAAGAAATATTCCTGTGGAGATTTAAAAAATTTACGGTTCTGGCCACAGGGCTTTAAGCGGATGAAATTTGCACTGACAACTGTTCTTTCTGCATCATTACTATTTCATTTTTCAATTACCTGCCCCTAATTGCGTTTGTATTAATGTGGCCATGTGTGTGTGCCACATTTTGACATGTTTCATTTTTTTTTTTTGTAAAATAGGTACCTAACAAATGAAATGGCTTCACTACTTTGTTTTCAAAATTAGTCTATTGTGTGAACAATAATTTCGTCATGCTTTATAAAATAATACGTAGCTATTAATCGACTAAACGTTCAACTAGATTGTCAAATATTGAGAATAATATATATCTACTGTTCGTTTCAAAAAGTTAGAGATATGTCCCTTCCCTTTATTAGGATGCGCCGTAGCATAATTCCAGATTCAATAATATTTGTCTGCGGAGCTCATTTCTACACCGATCATCGAGCGAAAACTAGATAAAAGTGTACAGTACCATTTGCAAAATTATTTAAACTGCCTCGTTAAAATTTAAGAATATGCTTTATTTAAAAGCATATTTAGCCAAAAATAATAACAAGTGGTTTAACTTAACGCTCTACACACCTATAAAACTTTTACTTTGTTTTCTATTGTTACTTTATATACATTTTTGTTTTAAGAAATTGCTAAACATTTTCGTCTAGTACTGTACATTTCTAGCCGATCTCCTAAGACCGCCCATCGAGAGCTCTGCTCGTTCAAGCTCGTTCCAACTATTTCTGTCTTGCTTACGCCTAGTGTGTATTCTTTCTATCTTCGCGCAGATCTCTTCAGGGTCACAATTCTAACAAATTCAAATAGACTGTATAAATGGTATTCAAAAAGGAAGCTATATTTGTTATTATTTTTGTGTTAACCTTAACTTAAAACAATAAACTTTTTATGTAACTTATACAAAAATGAGTGACTATATTACAAATTTTATAACTAATATTGCCGAAAGCCTTGTATATATTTTTTAGTAGCAAACTTGATATGATTGTATTGTACTTTTACTCCAAGAATCAGTGTAAAAATAAAAAGGCACCTAAAAAACAATGCGGAGGAAGAGCAGCTTGAGTGATGCTGCCGACATATTCTTTTTGAAAGCTATTCCCGAGACTGCCTTTTATCTCTTTTTTATGTAGCTGAATTTCAGATAACAAAATCGCTACACGAACATAAGGATATACGTTCGTCAGGAGAAAAGAGAAAAAAATATATATAGGCCCACGTTTTTGTCTTTTATACCACACCATCGTTATTCTAAAATTGCTTTAAAAACAATCATATTCATAAAAAAAAATGTAAAGGTATTTTTGGAATCACTTTAGTTACATTGTCGTTATGTTTATTAAAATTTTCAACATTAGAACATTTAAAATGAAAACATTGATAATTTACTATGTAGATCACTAGAATAAAATTAATAGGTATCTACATCCAAAGTGTTTGTTTAAAATTGTAACATCTAGTTGGCAAGCACATAAATTCACTATAAAAACATCGAGCAATCGATCACGAGAACCGAGTGAGGCAAGGTGGTGAGACGGTTTGCCGTCTTCACTCACCCTGATGGTTTCTCAGTCATTTTCCCAAGTACAAAATAAGGTAGATTTGCTTTAAATATATTATTTCTGTGTATTTACTAATGCTGAACAAATCGTTTCATTTTAACAGAATAATATACCTAAAGGTCCATTCTAAGTATTAATGAAAGAATTTTTAAAAACGGACAAAAGATTACATCCAAACTTACAAAGTATATTAATAAGCATCCAAACGAAACTACAAAGTTTGCTCGTGATGAAACACACATTCAAAACTAAAGTTAAGATAAAATGAAACAGTTGGTTAAGGCTTTTAAAATGGTTCGCTAAAAACGCGTTTCAGCTATTAATCCAAGTTTCAGTTTGACAAAAACTCCTTGAGAATGACATTTATTATATTCGAAACGAGTCAAATCTAATGAACCGTTTTAGTGAATCATTAACAGTGTTTGTTCGGTTAACTTTATTTTTAACCAATTACTTGATTTTTTGAAGAGGTATTAGAAAGAATAGGAGAACAGAGGACTCAATAAGAAATAGGCGAGATAGGTTGGTAGGACACCTTCTCAGGCATGAAGGTCTAATCAGAGACATATTAGAGGCAGAAGCAGGAGTCAGGAGGAGTAGAGGTAAACCTAGATTAGATTACTGTTCGCAAATAGCTAAGGATGTGGGCTGTTCTAGTTTTAGGAAACTGCGAAGTTTAGCTCAGGATAGGAAAGAGACTGACGACCTTATGATGATGATGACTTGATTTTTAACTTTTCTAGGCTTTTTTATATCATTATGTAAAGCTCAGTACTGACATATTATTGGAAAAGTAATTTTTACACTAAAAAAATATATATGGGATTTTTTGTCGTTTCGTTCAGATGATTGAATTTCATAAAAGTAACAAAACGAGTATTGTGCTGCATCATAACACTTTTCCGTTTGACAGAAGATTGAGGAAAAATACGAGATTACTTTTCGTCGGTGTTCACGAATCGACTAAAGTAAATTCAATAAGTCGCAACCTTTACCGCAGAAGAAAACTAAAAGGATTTTCACAGAATTGGAGCTATTACGCTTTGAAAGAAACCTGTTACGTGATTTCTGTTTGGATCGTCCTTCGCCGAAATTGCTAAGACCCTTATTGTATCATTAGTACACTTAAATACCAATAACGAAAAGGGAAAGCCCAGTATTAAAGTTGACAAAGTCGTGTGGACAAGCTCAAATATTAATGCTTACACTTAGACGTCATGATCTGTAGTGATAACTAAAATAAGGTTAGTTTTTTTAATATCTTTTTGTAACATTTTTTTATATATTATATAGTCACTGTACGACATGTATAACTTTTTATTTTTCAATTTAGAAATTTTTGTATTGATAAAAATTTCTAGTGTTCGTTTTCATTTTTTAATATATACAACAAGTAGGAGTGTTTTACTTAGAAAATTTTTAGTCTGTATTTGGAGCAAAGTTTCTTACAAAATTGAAATTGCTTTTCCTTGACTAATTTTCTTTATAAGAAACAGAATTAAAGTTGGGAATTGTCTACTCCTACTGCAAAAACAAAAAAAACAGCTGCAATATAGCCATCATGACAATGCTTCCTATTTTACGTTGGAGCCTGGCTTGAGCTATAGTCCTTGATACTAGGACTCACTTAATATTCATCCTAAAGTGAAAACAAGCGCGTCGGGTTTTAAACTGCATCGGTTGCTGAGGTTACTAGACATTCCGGCAACAACCAATGCAAAATAAAATCCAATAACATTTGTTACATTATGTTATTAGCCTTAACCTTTAGGCCTAGGGTGCAGTAGTGACTTTTTGTCACCCTGATCAGGTCTATTGTTAATTATTGAGATACGTGAACTTGGTTACGTGACAGTTGAGCGTCATGCCCCTGAAGGAATTGTCACCCCGTCCGTACATTTAAATTTCCGGGCGCGCATTGATGAGAAATTGTCTATTTCATTCATCTTTTGACCAAAAATATTGCTGACATTATCATCATCTAGATCCGCGTCCTCCATGTCATCAAAAATAAGAAAAGCAAAGAGGCCCTACCCCTTCACCGATCTGATCGGATCACTGCATCGTTGTATACATTGTGTAAATTTCGCGCGACAGTGAGAATACATTTATTGTCATCGGGACAAGTCAGTAATGCGCAGCAACTATTTCGAATTTTTTATAATAAATACATCCATTATAACCAATAAGCGAATAAACAATTTAAGTAAAGCTCCATCGGAATCAATTTTCGTAAATTACGTTATGCAAATAGACAAGCAGACAGATGGACAAAGAGTCATATGTGTCTTAATATCAAACAAATTAGCTTCAAAAAGGCTATTATTTCGATATTGAATACCTGCTGACAATCACTTTAATTTTATATAATATATAGGAGAACTATGCCTAAATTAAATTAATGACTTCTTTTAGCATTTCCTGCTAATGATTTAAAACTTAAATGCTTAAAATAAAGAACAGATGTTCGTTGAACAAAAATTAAGAAAACGGTGCAGAAATGTTAATTGGAAAAAGGGAGTCATTTGTCTGTTTGTTTCGCCAGTTAGATTGCTTAAAGTTTCTCAAATTGTAAATGGACACAAAACGAAGTCTGTAAATTTTTAACCAACTGCTCTGGTGACACACCCATTGCCTCTGTCGCGCAAATTAAACCGAGTAAATGAGAACAGAGGAAATTAGCAGATTGGTTAATTTAATCTCAGCTGCGAGTTTAAATATTAAACCAATTAGCGTCTTGAGACACAAACAGCTAATAACTAAATTTCATTACGACGTAGCATAGTTTTGTAGAAGTTTATAAGCACAGATCCAGCTATAAATTCGCGACTTCGTATATTATCCAAAGGATTGGGTAAGAACTGGCGACCAACTGAAGTATGGAAAACAATTCGCAAAGTTCTTATCGATTTTTAGAAGCTGTTGCTGTTACCAAATTACCAAAATATCTCGAAATATTTCATCTAAATATCAGAATTATACTTAGATCTTCACCAAACAACTAAACAATTTAGATGTGTCAGGTTCAACTAAACAATCAGAACTTACATTAATTTAAAACTTTATCAAATTTGTTGACGAATGCGCCTGGTTAAGGATGTTTGGGAGGTATGTCAAAATGCTACGAGACAAATAAAAATTTGAAAGAACGTTCCTCATTCAATTCTAAAACTCCTGTAAAAATTACAAATCGATTCACTAATCCGTTAAAAAGTTATTGAAATTTTAAAAAATTGTAATTTTACACGTCATTTTATGGAGATTCGTTAACCGAACAGATTAAATTTATTTTTATTAACAGAAAAAAAGCTACCAGAAATTTCAAACTTTTATAATAAGTAACTTGAACTCTGGAGAATCACTTTAGCGTAAGGTTATTCAAATTCACTAAATGGTTATCGAGGAAAAAATGAAAAATTAGCTGAAAATCTCGTTTTTACTTGATAATATAATGATAATATTTATAATTGTCTGAAATAAATGCAATTTTAAAGTTTTAATTATTATTTAAACATATTAAAAAGTTTTACGCTCATTATTAATAGAGATTGAAACTAAATATTTTTTTGTTTCGAAGTTGAAATCAAGGCATATTCACTGCCAAAAGTCAGTTAAAAATTTTCCATATTATTTGTTATTTCTTATTTTATTCAAAGTTTTTGGTCAAATTCCAAATTTTCTCTCAAACCGTATACTTTTTTTAGTATACTCGTAGATAGTATTTATTTACCTCATGATTTGTTGCAAAACCTAATTAATCACGAATTTCTAATTTTATGTACCTACTCTTGTCTATGATTGTACCTCCCAAACATCCTTAAATCAATTAAATGACTTCCTATTTTCGCTAATTAAATATTTTAATGTTTTTATATAGATAACGCAAATGGATAGATTATTTGCGATAAATCTGTAAACTTAAACACCTCTCAATTTAGTTAAATATAAATAAATTTTGTTATTTTTAATTACCTAGGTTCAGTTTGTCTGTAGGTCAACAAAAAGTTTGCTTAAAAGGTCATGAAGTTTTTAAACTACAAATGTTTTATAAACAGTTACTTATTCAGGTACAAACTGCTTTAGCTGTCTTATCAACTCTAAAAGTCACGTCTTCAAATCTCTTGCGGTCTCATCAGCAACTTCTAAGTTCGAGTAATTACCTTCAAATTAAATTACATGAAATTCAAAGCCCTTCCTAACATTTGCTGTCAGGTATTACGAACCAACTATATTAGTTAACGTGAGATAAATAAGTTGAACATTTCTAGTTTTAATTAGTAAAAAAACCGCCGCAAAAGAGTTTAATTGTAAAGGTGAATTTAAAAAAAATAATCAAAAGCAAAATTTACTACAACTTCGATCGTTAGTTTATCATAAATAAACTTGTAATAAATCTCTTGGATGTGAGGAATACTTAAAAAATAAATTATATTAGTTGAATGTATTAGATTGTTTCAAAAAGGTCTACTTTTATATTACTAAGGTTTAGAAATCTAATATTAGAATAAGTTATTATTATAATTTAATATTGAATCATTTTAAGCTGAGACTTAGCTCCATATTTTAATTACGAAAATTTTGTTCTTACTGTCAAAATTAATTTAATTGAAGTCTGTCATTATAGATGGAAAACAAGTATATTCAAACAAATTTTTTGTACTAAGTAGTTCAAAGTAGGTGGAAAATCAGTATAAACAAAGGTCACAATAAAAATAAAGCATATGATCAGAAAACTGAGCTAACAGAAGTCTGTATGGTAGAACGGTGGTCCACTAGGTTTCGTGGTGTAGAAGAAGGCATAAAACCACACGAAAAGTAGCCCAAAAATTGAACGTCAAGCATTTAACTGTTTTAGGTCAAACCGGAAATATAAAAAAACACATCGCTTAAAAAAAGAGATAAATATCGTCCGTCAATTTGTGCGGCATTTAATAAACGAGCTTGGTCGTTTGCATTTGTTTTAAATAGTTAAATGGTTGACTTTCAGTTCCCGGACACTAGCTCCCTTTTACACCTCAAATCTTAACCAATCAACACTGATACATTAATCGTCCGTTATCATTTTCAGGACCATATGCTTAATGATATATCAACCTGTTTCCGAAGCATTTCCACTGCTTTTAAACAGGTACAAAAAATTCCCTGAATTTGAAAGTTTTCAACACTAATAATAAGAACAAAAAATTTGTAAATTTTAAAATGATGTATAACAACATCCACTTATAATAATAAACTACTCTAAAATAATATGGTGAATTTAAGGAATACAAAACCAATGTACTTGCATCAACCTAATATTATTTTAAAAGCAAAGGTGCTAATTTTTGCTATGCTTTAGCTTTTATTAAATGTCAATAACGAAGGTCTAGCGTTAAAATTGAAATTTGCGGAGGAGCCTTAATTTACTGTAACTTCCCCTAAAATTATTTACCTACAAAGGTGTGCCGGAAAATGCTTAAGTTTGACATTTAAGTACCTAAATTTTTTGATGTCGTGACACGAGCCATTAGGGCGAGATTGTAATGGTCGAAAAGTAAAGGAGCATTCNAAGTTTGCTTAAAAGGTCATGAAGTTTTTAAACTACAAATGTTTTATAAACAGTTACTTATTCAGGTACAAACTGCTTTAGCTGTCTTATCAACTCTAAAAGTCACGTCTTCAAATCTCTTGCGGTCTCATCAGCAACTTCTAAGTTCGAGTAATTACCTTCAAATTAAATTACATGAAATTCAAAGCCCTTCCTAACATTTGCTGTCAGGTATTACGAACCAACTATATTAGTTAACGTGAGATAAATAAGTTGAACATTTCTAGTTTTAATTAGTAAAAAAACCGCCGCAAAAGAGTTTAATTGTAAAGGTGAATTTAAAAAAAATAATCAAAAGCAAAATTTACTACAACTTCGATCGTTAGTTTATCATAAATAAACTTGTAATAAATCTCTTGGATGTGAGGAATACTTAAAAAATAAATTATATTAGTTGAATGTATTAGATTGTTTCAAAAAGGTCTACTTTTATATTACTAAGGTTTAGAAATCTAATATTAGAATAAGTTATTATTATAATTTAATATTGAATCATTTTAAGCTGAGACTTAGCTCCATATTTTAATTACGAAAATTTTGTTCTTACTGTCAAAATTAATTTAATTGAAGTCTGTCATTATAGATGGAAAACAAGTATATTCAAACAAATTTTTTGTACTAAGTAGTTCAAAGTAGGTGGAAAATCAGTATAAACAAAGGTCACAATAAAAATAAAGCATATGATCAGAAAACTGAGCTAACAGAAGTCTGTATGGTAGAACGGTGGTCCACTAGGTTTCGTGGTGTAGAAGAAGGCATAAAACCACACGAAAAGTAGCCCAAAAATTGAACGTCAAGCATTTAACTGTTTTAGGTCAAACCGGAAATATAAAAAAACACATCGCTTAAAAAAAGAGATAAATATCGTCCGTCAATTTGTGCGGCATTTAATAAACGAGCTTGGTCGTTTGCATTTGTTTTAAATAGTTAAATGGTTGACTTTCAGTTCCCGGACACTAGCTCCCTTTTACACCTCAAATCTTAACCAATCAACACTGATACATTAATCGTCCGTTATCATTTTCAGGACCATATGCTTAATGATATATCAACCTGTTTCCGAAGCATTTCCACTGCTTTTAAACAGGTACAAAAAATTCCCTGAATTTGAAAGTTTTCAACACTAATAATAAGAACAAAAAATTTGTAAATTTTAAAATGATGTATAACAACATCCACTTATAATAATAAACTACTCTAAAATAATATGGTGAATTTAAGGAATACAAAACCAATGTACTTGCATCAACCTAATATTATTTTAAAAGCAAAGGTGCTAATTTTTGCTATGCTTTAGCTTTTATTAAATGTCAATAACGAAGGTCTAGCGTTAAAATTGAAATTTGCGGAGGAGCCTTAATTTACTGTAACTTCCCCTAAAATTATTTACCTACAAAGGTGTGCCGGAAAATGCTTAAGTTTGACATTTAAGTACCTAAATTTTTTGATGTCGTGACACGAGCCATTAGGGCGAGATTGTAATGGTCGAAAAGTAAAGGAGCATTCCTGTAGTTGATTACTGGGCGGAGACAGATTCGTAGATATATGAGGACATTTACTTTGTACTAAATGTATCCTGTGGTAAAAACCTTTTGGCTTTTATTTACTTTGCTTTAAATTATATGAACGCCTTCATAACGAAGAACTGTTAAAAACAGGACTACATAATACTGGAATACAAATATTGGATAATTGGATAATCTAACTTTTCTTTTCATTGTTGTATTGTCTTTTCTTTTTTAAAGATAAAATAGACAAAAGTTTAACCTTAGACAAAAATTTTCAGTCTCTTTCCAGCCTCTCAGAGTTTTTCAGCGTCTCTGAGAGCATCTCTCACAGTCTTTCACAGTCTCTCAATTATTGCGTAGGTGTTTTTATGGGTCTCTCACAGTCTCTGTATGAGAGACTCGAACGATAAAATTGTTAATTCAGAGATTCGAGGCTCTCACAGAGAGACTGAATGAATAAAATGGAAAATTGAGAGACTCGAGCTCCCAGAGTCTCTGAAAGCGAGGCTCGAGTCTCCGTCTCTCATCGAGTCTCTCTGGTGTCGCTGAGAGAGACTGTCAAAAAAACTGTTTAGCGTCTCTGAACGAGAGACTCGAGTCGCTCATAGAGAGATCCTCATTTCGTATCCAGTCTCTGAACGAAAGACTGGAATCTCTGAACGAGAGACTTGAATCTCTCAATAAGTGGTGTCTCGATAGACATGGTTAAAATTTAAGTTCAACATATTTCAGAGATCCCAGTCTTTCTACGAGAGAGACTGAACATTTTAATCTCGGGAATGCTTCCTATTTTTTATGTCAATAGTTAGATCTCCTCATGTTTGATTTAATTATGCTCCCAATCCATTTCAAACTGAAAGAAAATTTTTTCGTTCTTGATATACATTTTTGATTAAAATACTGAAAAACATCTTCATATATGACATTGAAAAACTGCCAGTGTTGTAGTATTTATAAAAGAATAACTTCGTGGTCAATTTTATCACAATTTCCAAATTAATCTGGTTTACAGAATGATGACAACTAAATTAGTTCAGTCTATCCGATTTCTGGTAGGTGCAGTCGTTACTACATGCAAATTAACTAACAATTAGATTTTGTACGGTATTTTCTTTACTAGAACTTACTAGTCTCTGTGGGAAATACTCCTAAAGCTATAACAGTTTAATTAAAATCCTGATTTTAATTTAAACTGTTTGATCTTTGAATATCAGAATCCAGATCAATCTGTTGCACCTCTTAAATGGCTTTTGTCCGCCAAAGACTGGCAAAGCAACTGATGCCGAAATCGAGGCTTATTGTTCAACAAAGGCTTCGTAGAAGTACAGAGAAATTACCTTGCTTATCTTCCTATGTGCATTACCTCCGGCGGAACCACCTTCTTCCTTTGTTTGTATTCCGCCGGACGCTTTGTGTTGATACCAACGTAGAACCTTTCTCAAAACTCCCAAATTATGCAAGACAGACTTAATGAATTTTTCAAAAATACGAATGTTACAACCAAAATTTATATTCGAGTACTCAAAGGTTTAATGAATACGTTTTAATATTTTAATTTCTTGGTTATACGAAATGATAATGATTAACATTAACAAACTGAAAAGAAAAAAAATGTATTTTTAACCAAGGAAAAATACCAGAAATTTGTTGAACAGTTTCATATTTACAGTATTAGCGGATGTATGTACATAATTATATTTTAATTGAATATTCTTGTATTTAAATTCAATTCAAGAAACTGTATTTCATAAATTAAAACGTATTTCGTACTCTAAATATGTACATTATATTTCTCCAAACTAATCGCTATTCCTTTTCCTAGTTCTAATGTGAATAAAATTCAAGGTGAAAGAGGGTAGTAATGTCTTTCTCAAGATAGGCTCCTTTAGTTAGTTATATGTTGTACGTTTTTGTCTTTATCGTAGTGTAACAGTGTCCTTTAATGTTGCCACGTGATTGTTAATTGCTATAATAATTTATTATTATTTTAGTTGTATATCGTNCTGAGAGCATCTCTCACAGTCTTTCACAGTCTCTCAATTATTGCGTAGGTGTTTTTATGGGTCTCTCACAGTCTCTGTATGAGAGACTCGAACGATAAAATTGTTAATTCAGAGATTCGAGGCTCTCACAGAGAGACTGAATGAATAAAATGGAAAATTGAGAGACTCGAGCTCCCAGAGTCTCTGAAAGCGAGGCTCGAGTCTCCGTCTCTCATCGAGTCTCTCTGGTGTCGCTGAGAGAGACTGTCAAAAAAACTGTTTAGCGTCTCTGAACGAGAGACTCGAGTCGCTCATAGAGAGATCCTCATTTCGTATCCAGTCTCTGAACGAAAGACTGGAATCTCTGAACGAGAGACTTGAATCTCTCAATAAGTGGTGTCTCGATAGACATGGTTAAAATTTAAGTTCAACATATTTCAGAGATCCCAGTCTTTCTACGAGAGAGACTGAACATTTTAATCTCGGGAATGCTTCCTATTTTTTATGTCAATAGTTAGATCTCCTCATGTTTGATTTAATTATGCTCCCAATCCATTTCAAACTGAAAGAAAATTTTTTCGTTCTTGATATACATTTTTGATTAAAATACTGAAAAACATCTTCATATATGACATTGAAAAACTGCCAGTGTTGTAGTATTTATAAAAGAATAACTTCGTGGTCAATTTTATCACAATTTCCAAATTAATCTGGTTTACAGAATGATGACAACTAAATTAGTTCAGTCTATCCGATTTCTGGTAGGTGCAGTCGTTACTACATGCAAATTAACTAACAATTAGATTTTGTACGGTATTTTCTTTACTAGAACTTACTAGTCTCTGTGGGAAATACTCCTAAAGCTATAACAGTTTAATTAAAATCCTGATTTTAATTTAAACTGTTTGATCTTTGAATATCAGAATCCAGATCAATCTGTTGCACCTCTTAAATGGCTTTTGTCCGCCAAAGACTGGCAAAGCAACTGATGCCGAAATCGAGGCTTATTGTTCAACAAAGGCTTCGTAGAAGTACAGAGAAATTACCTTGCTTATCTTCCTATGTGCATTACCTCCGGCGGAACCACCTTCTTCCTTTGTTTGTATTCCGCCGGACGCTTTGTGTTGATACCAACGTAGAACCTTTCTCAAAACTCCCAAATTATGCAAGACAGACTTAATGAATTTTTCAAAAATACGAATGTTACAACCAAAATTTATATTCGAGTACTCAAAGGTTTAATGAATACGTTTTAATATTTTAATTTCTTGGTTATACGAAATGATAATGATTAACATTAACAAACTGAAAAGAAAAAAAATGTATTTTTAACCAAGGAAAAATACCAGAAATTTGTTGAACAGTTTCATATTTACAGTATTAGCGGATGTATGTACATAATTATATTTTAATTGAATATTCTTGTATTTAAATTCAATTCAAGAAACTGTATTTCATAAATTAAAACGTATTTCGTACTCTAAATATGTACATTATATTTCTCCAAACTAATCGCTATTCCTTTTCCTAGTTCTAATGTGAATAAAATTCAAGGTGAAAGAGGGTAGTAATGTCTTTCTCAAGATAGGCTCCTTTAGTTAGTTATATGTTGTACGTTTTTGTCTTTATCGTAGTGTAACAGTGTCCTTTAATGTTGCCACGTGATTGTTAATTGCTATAATAATTTATTATTTTATTTCTTTTGGTGTAGTTTTAATTATTTAACTATTTATTATTTTAATGCACCTGTGTTGGATTTTAATATTTTACAAGAATATGTACCGATTGCAAACTCCGATTATTTATAAACAAGCGGCGAAACGTTACTACCCTCCTTCGCCTTGAATCTTTTTTCATATCCCAAACTAATAATGTCCGAATTACTAGCTTCATCCTCCTGGTGTATACAAGGGTAAATACATGATAATTAATAAATGGAATAATTAAAAGTGATAGAAACCAAATTAGAAGAGTATTTAACTCATCTTTATGCACTCGGCTGGATACTGTATAGCCGGCTCAACGACGCGTCGCGACGCTACGGTAGGTAGGTATAGATGTGTCTAGTTAGTTTAGTGGATTAGGGTGGCGTCGACGGTCGTTTGTTTGTTTGTTTGAATTTGTCACCCACAGAATCGCGATGGCCCAGTATCTAACGCTCTTATATGTAAATCTCTAGGAACGACGGGTCAACCGGAAAATCAAATATCTTAATAAGGCNTTATTTCTTTTGGTGTAGTTTTAATTATTTAACTATTTATTATTTTAATGCACCTGTGTTGGATTTTAATATTTTACAAGAATATGTACCGATTGCAAACTCCGATTATTTATAAACAAGCGGCGAAACGTTACTACCCTCCTTCGCCTTGAATCTTTTTTCATATCCCAAACTAATAATGTCCGAATTACTAGCTTCATCCTCCTGGTGTATACAAGGGTAAATACATGATAATTAATAAATGGAATAATTAAAAGTGATAGAAACCAAATTAGAAGAGTATTTAACTCATCTTTATGCACTCGGCTGGATACTGTATAGCCGGCTCAACGACGCGTCGCGACGCTACGGTAGGTAGGTATAGATGTGTCTAGTTAGTTTAGTGGATTAGGGTGGCGTCGACGGTCGTTTGTTTGTTTGTTTGAATTTGTCACCCACAGAATCGCGATGGCCCAGTATCTAACGCTCTTATATGTAAATCTCTAGGAACGACGGGTCAACCGGAAAATCAAATATCTTAATAAGGCCGGCTAAATTTCGGTCCGAATTTGCAATCCTAATCTAAGTACTGCGGTATTTGCTTCCATCCGAGAGCTGAGCCAATCTGAAGGAATAGGAACGTACTCTATATGTATATCCGTCCACCTATTCCAACTGCAATATAAATACTATTGAGTCACAAAATTGCCCTTATTTGCATTTTATCAAAACTAGTGCTTCATTCCACCACCAACGTTTGAAATAATTCTGTATCACGAGACGACGTTATTCAAATAAATTTCATACCCGCTTCATATTGTAATGTGTTCAAATTATACGCTTTTTTATATGCCATGTATAAAATAATGCATTACTAAGAAGGTATTACATGTATCAATTAGTCGTATTGAAATAGTGTAGGATTTCCACAAGATAAATTCATATTATTTTGCTTTTACTATTATTATACGTATAAGTACAGTCAAACCTGGGTAAGCGAGAATTCAAGGTTTTCTCATTTATAGAGGTTAATAAAAATCGAACATAAACATACAGAGCGTTAAGAAAAAGATAATACATAAGTACACTTCATTTACTTTCTGTAGCTATGTGCCCCTTCCACTGTCTTGAATGCGCGTTGGCAAGATCGTAGGTAGGGAGAAAAAAGCTCATTATACTCTCGACTCTTGTTCATTAAACATACTTTTTCATACAGTACCTGCCAAAAGTTTTGTTCAATCATGAATAGAAGTGCGAGTCGAAAACAAGCGTTAAAGCCTTTAATATGTCTTCAAATATAAATAAACATCTCGTTGATATTTTCA
>NW_020438931.1:356484-363385 GCF_000699045.2 Agrilus planipennis
TTTTTTGATGATGGAGTCGACGAAGTTTTCTTCTAAAGTTAAATCAAATAAAAAGTTAATATGTTCAGTGAAAAGCTGCAATAGCACTTCAGACATAGATCTTCACTCTTCACCTACATTAACTACTTTCCAATAAAAACTAACCGTTTTATATATGTAAAAAATATATTCGGAAAATTTTTTAGTTTCATAAATTTTATCAAGAATGAAATCACTTTAATTTAATGAGTAGGTAGGAACAAGCGCACAAGTGTGCTGCAGATGTCTAGTAATCGTAAATAGTCTCGCTTACAGAGGTCTAGAGTAAGAAAGTGTCACTTATAGAGGTCTAGAAGTGAAAAATGACTCTCTCTAAAAGAGGTACTCACACTGTTACTCATACATACATAGAGGCTTTCGGGGCTAAAAATGACGAAACCTGGCTATTTTTGTCGCTTATAGAGTTTTTTCACTTTTCGCTTATCCAGGTTCGACTGACTGTACATTGTTTTTGTTTGTGATGATTTTCAAAAATTGTACAGTAGGTCAACTCAGTTTTGATTTATGGAGTTCACGTAAAAATTCAGTTTTCTTTTACCTACTGACAAAAGTGTTTCTCAAGAATCAAGAATGACACCATCATCAGCAATTCGTGTAATGGATTTCCCTGCGAAACTTAATGTTTTCGGATATCAATCTCCAGTTTACGTTGGTACATTGATTGATCGAGCGACATATCAAGCAAAATCCTCGAGCTTATGCCTGAAGCTCTATATCATTTGTACCTTGTCAGTTCACAATACAACGGCTGACTGTTTGATCTGACGTAACGCAGAGATTAAATATTTCTTGAAAATTTAATACTGTTTGTGCACATTTATCCTCCAACACGTAGGATAAAGCGCTTGAACAAGTGTTTACAGGATACTAAAGGAGCTTCCGTTTGATAAATCCACCGCTAATTTTAGCACATTACCTGTATGCGCCTAAAGCCATTGGCGTACCAGACGCAAAAAACTGAAAAATCAATAAAGGTATTCACAAACATATTACAACTTTTTGAGCGATTCTTTTAAACCCATTTTTTATGATTAACAGAAAAGTTAAAAGTTTAAGTTTTCCTGTTCTATTGACTCACTAAAATTCAACGCGTAGGATGATTAAAAAAAAAGAGAAAAAAGAAGAAAATCGTTGACAGTTTTTCATCAGATTTCATTTTATTTGCGTATAGTCGTTTTATATAGCATTATTAGCATCTAGCAAGGAGTTACAGTTAGCTTTATATAAAATGGAAGCGGTATTGACAAAACAGTATTGTATGGATAGTAATAAAAGTAAAACAAAAATTCTGGTATGCAAGGGAAGAAAAAGTAGGGAAAGAGCGAATATAAAGATAGGAGACGAAAAATTAGAAGAAGTGGCTTATTGTAGGTATCTAGGAAGTCAGATAAATCATGGTGGAAGGAGTAGTAGGGATATAAAGCAGAGGATAGCGCGGGGTGGAGTCGCTTTCAATGAAAAGAATTAGTAGGACACCTTCTCAGGCATGAAAGTCTAATCAGAGACAAAATAGAGACAGAAACGGAAGTTAGGAGGGGTAGAGGTAGACCTAGATTAGATTACTGTTAGGAAATAATAAGAACATGAGTTGTTCTAGTTTTAAGGAAATGCGAAGATTAGCTCAGGATAGAAAAGAGTGGAGGTGCGTGTCCAACCGGACTGACGACCTCATGATGATGATGTCTTAGGACTGACTTATTATGGTGATGATAGTCGTTATAAACATTTGAATAAGTAGTATGACAGTATAATGGCAGTATAAAATTACTTTTTCTGATTTTACTCCAACAAAATGAAGTTCGACAAAAAAACACTTTTGTATTATTTTGTTCAAATACTTTTGTTTAAACAAATGCAAGTGACAAACAATGAAACATAAGTATACGGCGTTTATAGAAAATTGTATGTTTTTTTCAATAAACTTATTAGTCCCGTTCGTGTGGGTGTTTTGTTTCTGCTTTTCCTAAGGGAAACCAAAAAGCTTAATGAGCCATCAATGAGTATAAAAATCTTATCGTTTCTCCTTAAAGCAGAGTTTTTATCATATATATATGATATATCATGTGACTATAAAGCTATAAATATAATATTTGTGTTTTCCATCAAATTAGTGTAAGTTCATTTACTTATATTTGATACATATAAATTCAGCTTTTACATGTAAACTATTATCTAACTGAACAATTTAGGTATAATGCAATATGTTACAAATGAACGGGTTTTGTTCGAAATTAATCAGCAGGTGATAGAAACAATTACGAATCTTATTAGTGACGTTACCAAACTTTCGCGATGGCCTGTATGTTACGTAGTGAGAAAAGGGATGAAACAATTGTTAGAATAGGGTTACTTAATAAAACGGAGGCGCCGATTGAATAGTTTCCCATGTTAATTAACGCACAACAGCTGTTGTAATAACTACTGTCAGGACTGGAGCAGCGGTCTATGACTAAGATTAGCAAGTAAATTATTGTAGATTTAGGAAACTTTGTATGCATGACCCTCTTTGTAACTGGCACAGCTTGCTTGACTGGATTAGCTCAACGCGGTAATTATGATGGAGCTGCTGCCATGGGGCTCATTTAAGGTAGAAATTTTAATAAATCAAATAAAGGGATTAATATTCGGGCTAACATAAAGCCACAATGAATTACAAACTAGCCAAGCTTCAAACTCTTTTACAAGTCAAAACAATTTTTTGCGTCAAAATTTTCACTGAGGAAATTACAAATACCTATCTATCACTTAAACAGAATAATAATATTTTCTTTCACTTTTGTGGACTATAAGGTAAAACGTATGACGCCTAGAATTGACAATAAAGTAAACAGCGAATACATAACTCTAACTGCAACAGCGAAAAGTGTGAGATAAATTCTGCTTTATTGGGATCCGTCAAATGGGCATACACCATCTGGTGGCAAAATTTATAACTCGAATGAGGGAAAAATTTACATAGGAACTGAGCACGCAAATTGTAAAATTGTTGCAATAGCACTTCAGACATAGATCTTCACTCTTCACCTACATTAACTACTTTCCAATAAAAACTAACCGTTTTATATATGTAAAAAATATATTCGGAAAATTAGAAAAAAAAGTAAACTAAAAGAAGATTGGATGAAAGCAGTAGGTATCAAAGAAGTGAATTCCGGAATAAAAATTTGTTCACGTCATTTTAATGCACATGATTATATTTCAGCAAGTATTTACCATCAGCCATAACCTTAATATTTAAAACTAGAATCATACTAAAATTATAAAGTGAGAAATTATTTATTCCTGTGTAATTGATTTAACACAATTCTAATGATACGATATAAGTATTTTGAGGCTAAGAACCTACCTGCTGCAATACAACAAAGTTGCAATAATGTGTTTGCAACGTTCTCTTAAATCGGCTTTGCACGTGCAAGTCATTGATATGATATTGCTTAAATCACCCAGAATCACCTCACCAATTATATAACGTGAATCACTTTTTAAATCCGAAGTTTGTAAAAAGTTGGCAGTAAACTTGAAGCAATTTGAAGGCTAGCTTCCGGATTTGTTATTTCCGAATTTTATAATGTGATTGGCATTAAAAGCACGCTCACCTTCAACGAAATTTCCTTTCCGAGGCTTTGTGCCAGTCCAATCACATGTTGTATCAATACTTATCATTTTATCGTAATTTAAAAACTTGGAAATTGCACGGTACACTATAGGAACTACGATAAATTTTCCCTAATCGGCGCCATGTTTTTAGGTTCTTCCCATTTGACGGATCCCAATAAGGACTGCTGAATGTTACTAATGTAAATACGACACTTTACTTAAACGTTTGCAAATACCTTCATTTGTTTCAACTGATTCTGTTAAATTCGCGCAAAAAATTAAAATATCACAACTTCTAAAGGATAACAAAGTGAACGAAATTAATCCCACGAAATAAACATAAAAAAAGAGCCGACTCATTTTGACAGTGTATAAGTAATAGAGTTCTCTCCAGATCATTTGCAAAATACATTTCAGAACAATTTTGTCAAGTGCGCGTGATGGTAAAATGCTCTCCGGAGGTTTAAAGCAATTCTCTTAATCCTTTCTTTTAATTACTGCGTTTAATGTTCCATAAACGAGATTCTCCAGGGGAGAACACTATTTAGCGATCCCTCCGATGAAAGTGAGGAGTTCGGCGCATTCGACGAAGTTTCACCGAGCGAAATACAATAGAGCTCTAAGCATATTGCACACTTTACCTCCTGGAAGTTTTACGAGACTTCACGGAAGTAAAACAGGATTATGTTTTATAACGGACCCTTGGATATGAAAAAATATAGTACAGTAGTATCAAAGTAGTATTAAAGTAACTCTTTACTGGTTGCAAATACAATCAGTGAAAACTTTACGAGTAACAAAAGCAACTGAAGAATGGGAAGCAAATGTTATATAGTCATAACTGATAAGGAATATATATATAAACGTATCAGCAATTTAATTTTATAGAATAGCTTAAACCAGGTTATAACGAGAAATACATGTGAACGGGCATGCCAGTAATTAACAATCGATATCGATTGCATGGACTTCAAAAAAGTCTAGAAGTTTAAAGAAAAATAAGCTGATCGCCCCTGCATAAAGGTGCGAATACATCTGAGCGCGAATATGGCAGCCGTCCGACCATTTTATTTTACTTCATATTATTTATTTGACAAATAACCACTGGTGACGATTATTAAGAAACCAATGCTAACAACAAGTATATATATCAGAAATGCCGTCTACATCAAATCATATTCTCCTTAAAGTAGTGATTGAAAACATGTGTCTTACCGCAAACGTGTTCGCGCCCAGATGTGAACGCACCTTTAACGCCAGAAGTTCGTGCTAGACTATTATTAGTTGAAAGCGCTGGATATAGATAGATATGAGGATTGAAAAGTAGAGGACTATTTCTAAAAGTTCCAGAGAAGTCGGTAAGGCTGCGGTTTCCCGCTATCTTAATAAACACACATATTGAGATGAGAGCGTTTATAGTGTAACGGAGAGGATAGTGGCGACGAAAGGGTGCATAACAGCGGTGCAGAGAGAAACTAAAATGTTGCAGATAGGGTGACGATGACTTCTGATAAGTAAAATATGATCAAACATTTAAAGATGTATTGACGGTGGACGCGGAAGAAAAGAAAAGGTTAGGAGCGTTCGAAATGTGGTGTCACAGGCGAATGATGAGGATACCATGGATAGACAAGGCTAGAAATGAAAAGGTCTTAGAAAGAATAGGAGAACAGACCACTCTATGGAAATCAATAAGAAATAGGCGAGATAGGTTGGTAGGACACCTTCTCAGGCATGAAGGTGTAGTCAGAGACATATTAGAGGCAGAAACGGGGGCTAGGAGGGGTAGAGGTAGACCTACATTAGATTACTCAGGATAGGAAAGAGTGGAGATGCGTGTCCAACCACTCTTAGGAGTGACGAGCTCATGATGATGATTTTACTGTTTTGTTAATATTATAATTTCATTTTCGTGGTTCGCCCTTGTTAGGCCTATAATTTGAGACACGTAGAACATTGTAAAGGTCTTAGACCCCTGTTTTTCGTTTTAGTAGTTGCACCACCACTGACGATTTCATACTCAGAGAGGGTTGATTGCTGCAGCAGGCAAGACGGAGTAAGAATGCATGAAACCGCGTAATTAGAATGTCCTCCGTATGCGACTTCAAATATTTCTTTGTCATACCGCCGTAACAAAGGCCTTTAGCAAAGAGTTCGTGCGACAAGCGTACATGTTATTTTCCTAAAAGGTACACATTTCACCCCTTTTACCCTATTATGCAAGAACGCGATAAAAGGGTTTTCAACATGTTGTTTTGAACTGCGTAACACTGCGTTAAAACAGAGCAGAAATAAGGCAGGCTACGATGCAAAGTCCAACCAGCTCTTACGACGCGAAATAATGCAACTGTACTTCTAACGATAAATATGTACGTGTAATTCTTGCGACAAATTAAAATTTTTATCAAAATTAAATAGAAATTAAATCATGGTAATCCTGTTTTTCAATAACAAATAATAAAAGATATAAAAAGACAATGTATCACTAAAACTACTAGACGGAAATAATTTTCTGGGAAATTTTAACTTCAATAAATTTGGAAATGATAGAAAAATGTAAAATGGCTTCATTAAACATGCTTTTTACAAATCTGTAAATATAGAAAACAAATCATACTACATCATCATCATCATCATAAGGTCGTCAGTCCTAAGACTAGTTGGACAGGCACCTCCACTCTTTCCTATCCTGAGCTAATCTTCGCATTTCCCTAAAACTAGGACAATCCACATCCTTAACCATTTGCGAACAGTAATCTAACCTAGGTCTGCCTCTACCCCCCCTAACTCCTGTTTCTGCCTCTAATATGTCTCTGACTAGACCTTCATGCCTAAGAAGGTGCCCTACCAACCTACCTAGAATATTTCTTATTGATTTTCATAGAGTCCTCTATTCTCTTATTCTTTCTAATACCTCTTCATTTCTAACCTTTTCGAACCACGTTATCCTCATCATTCGCCTATAACACCACATTTCGAAGGCTTCTAACCTTTTCTTTTCCGCCGGACCCACTGTCTATGTTTCGCACCCGTTCTACGCCGAAATTCCAAACATACACCTTTAACAACCTTTTTCGAATTTCTAAATTAACCGTTCGCAAACATAGAAGTGACTTCTTTTTATTAAAGGCGACACGACCCTGCGCTATCCTCTGCTATATATACCTACTACTCCTTCCGTCCTGACTTATCTGACTTCCTAGATATCTAAAATCAGCCACTTCTTCTAATTTTTCGTCTCCTATCTCTCAATAAGTGGTGTCTC